>NC_041403.2:22525225-22681412 GCF_900747795.2 Erpetoichthys calabaricus
GGAATATCTCTTTATATACAATATTTGTAGTAAAGATGGTTTGTTGTCCTTGAATGAGTTTTCCTTGGTATTGGGAGTATTTATAACTGTAACTTTAATGTCAGATGAACGTCGAACTCATGAGAAGGCTACATAAAGTTGTCCATGTCCAAATACGCGCTCAGAGAGGTATATGCCAACTTTGTCCATGGTCTGTGCTTGGGATTTGTTGATTGTCATGGCAAATGCAGGTTTACTGGGAAATTGGTGTCGCCCAAGTGTAAATGGCAATTCAAGGGCAGAACTTGTAAGGTCAATTCTAGGAATTAAAATAGTATTGTCAGTATGTGATCCTGTAAGTATTTTTGCTTCAATAACATTGTTTGTCATGGTGTTGATGACTAAACGTGTACCGTTGCATAAACACTGTTTAATATTAAGATTTCTTAATAGCATGACAATTGTTCCGATTTTAAGGTTAAGATTATGTTGTTGTAATCCGGCTGGGTTAATAGTGTTCAGATATTGTAATGGGAAATTAAGATGTTCAATCTCGTCTTCAGAATCAACTTTGTCAGTACTTGGAAAGAGGCGGCTTCCTCCAGGAAGTAATGCAATGACTTGGTTATTTATGTGATCAACATCAATATTCTTTGGACATAATATAGCCCGTCGCGTTAACAGTGGTATCTGGTCTATTGTTTTGGAGGCATGAGCGCAACTCCATTAGTTCTTCCTTGTTTAGCGTTAGTAATATGGATAATGGATTGCACTTACTGTTAATACGTAGCGTTTTCTGTGGTTAAATTGTTAATAATGTATGACTGTAATGTGATGATTCACTTATGCTGTATAGTCTTCACGTGTGAGGATGACGAACCTTTAATACAGAATGTTCGTTTATTCTTATTACCCATCAGGTGTTGTGCCTGTGTCTTGTGTGGTTGCACTGTTCATATTGTATCACTGTAATGTGATTCAAATATGTTGTGGAGTCCGTATTTGTGGGGTTTCTGTACTATATCATGTTTTTGCTTGCGGGTTATTAGAGGTGCGTGGATCATGCATGTGTAGTGTGTTTGCGTACTATCTGGCGCTTTCCGTACTCCAATTGATTTGTGACCATTTCTGGACTCCGTAGTCTGTCCCGTTCTACTCTGGGGTGGCGTATCATGTCGGGTTTGATTTGTGAACCTTTCTCGAGTCTGTATTCTGTCCCGTTCTACTCTGGGGTGGGGTGCTGACTCCTGTTGTTTGTGTGGTTATGTCGTTCGTAGTCTCCATGGACTCCGTAGTCTGTGGGGGGGTTTGTGTGGCACACCAAGCAGCACATTATTCCTAACTTCACTCAGCAGTAGTGCCACGCACAATATGGCGGTGACGCCTGCGCCCTCACTACGCATTAGTGCCACTCACAATATGGCGGCAACGCCTGCGCTTTCCGTATTATGTCAGGTTTCACCATGCTGTGTAGGCGCCTTTGCCTTTCGTACTTTCCCGCGCCTTCCAACGTGCGATGTAGGCGCCTGTACCTTCCGGGTCTGCCTCCGCTATGTGGTGTGGATGTTTAACTGTCGTTGTTTCCGCCTTTATATTCTGTATCTCGCTGTGCATGTGTTTCGTGCCTAGGTTTTTTTGAAGCTGTTGCATTCCAGTTTTCATCATCTGTAACCTGCTCTCCATGTGTTTGGCCCCGTTCTTTAACCTCTTTATGACGTTTTACTTTGTTTCCTACTCTGTCTTTTATTTCTGACCTCGCTTTATCCTGCTTGCGGCATGTCAGACGGTTCGTAGTCTCTCCCAATTTGCTGTGGGGCGGGGGGGCTTTGTGTGGCGCCTGCGCACGTTCGTAGTCTCTCCCGTTTCACTCTGGGGTGGGGGGGGGGGGCTTTGTGTGGCGCCTGCGCACTATGTCTCCTGCATCCACGGGCAGGTCCCTGCGTCCATATCCGGTTTACCATTCTCGTTTAGTAATATGGATATGCCCAATTAAAAATGTGACACATACATTTTTTTTAACATCTTCTTGCCTCCTCCAATCTCATATCAGTTTCTCAGACACATCAAATTTTGTTAAGGCAGCGCAGTTACCAATTTCTTTCACCACTTCAATGACTTTTAATTTAAAACCAGCTTCATATTTTCTTCTGATCGAACACTCCATCGCAGATAAGGGATGCTCTTACGATAAAGGTGTATGAGGGTGTGAGATACAAAAAACACAAATCAGTGCAAACGTCGCTTGGGTATTACCGTGTGGTCACGTAGGCACAATAGCGTTAGTTTTCAACATTCAACTTATACGACCGACATTATAAAATACCAGAAATTATACTGTAAAATCAAGTCCCGACTTATCCTCGAGTATATACGGTATGCATTTTTTGCAGTGTAGGTACTCAAGGCATTGACAGATCTGCAGGAACACCCCCCCTTGAAGTATAGTATTGACACAGTACAAAAATGTAGTGGGAACCCCCCCCCACGCATAGGCAAGTGTGGCTGTGTTGAAGGATACTAAATGTAATCAGGGCAGTGGGTAATTTTCCAAAATCACGAAGAGGATTTATATGTCTGTTAAGCAAAAGATGGCAAAAAAAAAGAACAGGAGGAATCGATGGAGATGGCAGTAGAGAATCTGTAATGTTGATTAAGTTATCTACTGTATATTTACTGTATACTGTACACGTACGTTATGGCCAAATGGAAGGAACATCACACGCACTCTGAATATAATAATAATAATAATTCATTACATTTATATAGCTCTTTTCTCAGTACTCAAAGCGCTATCCACACAGGGAGGAACCGAACCCACAATCTCCCACAGTCTCCTTACTGTAAAGCAGCAGCACTACCACTGCGCCACCTGTGAGGACCGATAGAGTGTTTTACAGAATCAGAAGAAAATAACTGACAACTTACCTGGAGTGAAAAAGTAATCAAATCCATCAAAATTTACCATTGGAATAAAAGCCGACATCCAACTTGAAAAGAAACCAACAACTTGAAGTCGATTGTCCATCCAGTAGTGAAAGTTTGAACGTGAATGTCTCACAGCTAAAATCATCAAAACGCTGAAGGCACAGAAGCAGCTACAAATGCCGAGATAAAGATGAACTCGGCACCCAGCTTAAGTTCAAACCGTCCTCTCCTTGTCGAGCGCACATTTATGTCAAGGGTCCTGCCTTCTGCAGCAGGTACACCTTTGGTTTTAAGTCTACAACAAGCGATTTTGAAGGTTGTGGTAATATCTTTACAAGACTTTTTTAGTTTTGTTTTTAATTTCCATTTTGTGCAGTTCATTTATTTTTCTTTTACATATTACAATGTGCAATATGGATTTAATTTTTTACCATGTGCACTTAACATTCATTTTACATTTGATTTACTTTTTTACCTATTTCGATTTTTCTAAATTCTTCATTCTGTTATTATTGCTTTTCTAATTTTCTATACAAAGTTTTCATGGTGCTGTTTTATTTATATATAATTGTATGTATATATATATATATATATATATATATATATATATATATATATATATATATATATATAATTTGTGTTTATTAAACTCTCCCTGTTGATCTTTTCATTTTAAACTTTATGTTAAAATAACAGCAATTAATTTTACCATGTTGAGACTCGGGGTGGAGGGGTGTAAATTGGAGGGCCCCATGGAGTATTTTGCCTTGGGCTAGAATCATCTCTGTCCGATGCATCTGGGCTTCTCCATCCTTTCCTGTACTGTCTTTCTTTCGCTCCCTGGGTGGTAGAGCCAACGGTGACAAACCATTGGCACATAAAATCCTAAAGGGCCGTCTGTATCTATTCCTTATCAGCTCCTTAGCATGTTACTTAGCAGCTTGTTGCTTTCCTTCGGTCAAGTGTTCAGTCTTCAAGTGCCAAGCTCATAAGTTGGCAGAGCTCTTCGTAACAATCGCCCAAAAAAGGGGCACGATCACTACACTTCATCACCCGCGAGGGAAGTGGTCGATGTTCAAAGGATATATTTGCATTAAAAAATATTCTGTCCTCGACCTCTCTCCCCCCCACCCCTCCACGCCCACCAATGCTTGACAGAAACCCAGATGGTAGTTCGTTTGGTTAAATAAGCTAGTGAAATAAAAAGCAAATCAAAAGGAGAAGCATTAAACACAGTCTGTGTGAAATGGTGATGAATCCGGTCGTACAGCTCTCATTGATGAAAGAAAAAATGGACCTCAAGCGAATATGGCTGCCTTCTTGCTATCCTGAAGAATTTAGAAACATGAGTCTGACTCACCAACGGGAGCACCCGGAGAATCACAGGTCCATATACTGTAACCCCATGCCTCCTCTCAGGGATTTGACTCACTGTTTCCAACTTCTGGATGGCCACCCACAACTAGCAGATGTCCCTGGGTGAAGTCTGATGGTGCTGTATTCTTAGGCATAGATAGCCGAACTCCTTGCCTTCTGCTTTTCTTCCTTCTTTCTTTCTCGGTCCGCCATTCCCCTTAAAAAGAAAAGATTTCCCACAGAAAAGTCCATTTCCTGCTTAGTTGTCATAGCAACATAACGCCTACACTGGGCAGCTGGAATCCTTACTGGGCGGGGTCCTACTAGACTTGGTCGTCCACAATAACGCCTGAAGGGATATTTCCTTGACAACCTCCAGACCATATAATACAGTGACAACCAGTCCAGAAAGCCAACCTGCTTGTAGTGTTATGTAGGCTTGCTACATCTTTAGTGGCATCCCTTACACCGTCCTTGGCTGTTCCTGTTTGTCTATACTGTATTTTGGGTCATGTTCTTCTTTCACTATTGCTAATTCTTTTTTTCTCTAAAAGTACTTGTAACAGCACTAGTTAAAATAGCCTACAACTCCCAGCAGCCCCAGCAGTATTACGCTACTGAGCAGATTCAGAGGGTACAGGAGTTGCTGGGAAGAAAGTTAATCAAGCAAGCTCTTTAAAAAGGAGCCAAAAAGACGCAGAGGGGAGACTGCCATCAATAGTCTGTAACTGTCTCTATGCATCACACGCACTATTGGATTATAGCTTCAACTGGACTACAGTTGCTTCTAAAAGTATTTGCTGTCCTGTGCCTGCTTGTCTGTGTGGATTCATCTTAGCCGGTTACGTCTTTGTCACATCAAATCTTCACTCTGCAAAGGGAACCTGGTAGGACAAAACTTTAGATTTCCTTCAGAGGCCTGTTCACATGGTTTTCCATTCTCCATCATCATCTGCTTCTGCTGTACTGGACTGTATTATCAGTGTTAATTGTTTACTGTGTGGTGTAAGTGAATAATTACCACCATCGGAAAACTGGGGAGGGATATCGCATGTTCTTGTGTGATTTTTTTGATTAATATACTTTTTAGATATTTTTTTCATCATTTGATTAAAATATTTTTTATTTATTGATTCATTTTGTTGCTTATCAGTGTCTCTGTGTGGGTGTGTGTGATTGTGTGCCGAGTCAAGGCTGGGTGTGCTCCTGGGGTCCCAGCAATAAAATAAACAAATCACCATCTTCGGAAGAGTGTGAATCTTAGTGTCCTCATGACCAGCATTTGTTTCCCATGTTTTGTACCACAATTGTGATAATTTCTTCACTCCCATGTCATGTCTATTTGTACTAAACATGCAAGCAATAAATGATGAAGCCAAAGTAAATAATATAACACAAAGCAAACTGGCATGTTCTTTCCTGCTCTCTGTCAAAATCTCTACATTTCTCAAAAATAAAGGAGATTGTTTGACTTCAGCTTCTGGTTGGCAGTGGCTTCCCTACAGATGTGAATCAGATATCTGAGCTACATAAAGGAGGACATGATATTTAGACCTAGCTGAGGCAGTGCTGCATATCCGCTTACCAGAATTCACTTTGTAACCAGAGATCGTGTCATTCCTGAAACTCACCTGCATGTGTGCCTTTCCTGTATGTCTGGCTTTTAATTCCCAGGCAGTTGGGAACAGACTCTTTGTGGGCTTTCCCTTTGTTCTCCATATCACTGCCTTGCCAACAGAACATTTAACAGGATGAAAAGCTTAGCACCACGTTGTCATTTTACTGGAAATGCTGCATGGATCAGGATAGCTGAATGGTCATTTGTAATTTGTCAGGTAATTTATAATCTAAGTTGATCTGTAAACCTTATGTAAAGCATACCATATGTACTTCCTTTATATGGCACATCAAACAAAAAAGTTAGTTGTCTGGAGAAGAATTTCTTAATCATGCTTAATCCAGTTAAGAAGAACCGTATATGCTCACATAAAAGTCAGGTCTTGAAACCCGAAAAATTGATCATAAAATCAGAGCCCGACTTATATGCCCGTTCAAAAATGCAACACTTACATTTTTTTTTTAACAGCTTCTTGCCTCTGGGCGGCACGGTGGCGCAGTGGGTAGAGCTGCTGCCTTGCAGTTGGGGGACCTGGGTTCGCTTCCCGGGTCCTCCCTGCGTGGAGTTTGCATGTTCTCCCCGTGTCTGCGTGGGTTTCCTCCAGGTGCTCCGTTTTCCTCCCACAGTCCAAAGACATGCGGTTAGGTCAGGGGTAGGCAACGTCAGTCCTGGTGAGCCGCAGTATGTGCAGGTTTTTGTTCCAACCCAGTTCCTTAACGAGAACTCAATTATTGCTGATGAAGCACATATTGCTTAAGTGACATTTTGATGCTTCATTTTAGTGGTCTCGCTTGTTAAGGTTCTCCAACCTGAATTGCTTATTTCAATCTTAAACTGCTGCATTCAGTGTTTTAATTGCTCCTTATTAGCAATAAGATGTAAAAGACAAAGCAGCCAGCAGTTCTCCAGCTAGCTTTTTTCCAATTACATCTGTGTGTGTTCATCATGCACTGTTTGATTTAATAAAACACTTAATAGAAAAATGTGACAGACTGAAAATGATCTGTTTTAGGCTTCATATCATTTGGATGATATCCTTGGAAAGGAAAAAAATCTACGATATAAGAGCCTTACATTGCACAAACTAACAAGCCATAAAATTAAATAAGGTCTGAGATTGGCAATGATTGGTTTCTAATTAAGCAATTGGGTTGGAATGAAAACCTGTAGCCACTGCGGCTCACCAGGACCGACGTTGCCTACCCCTGGGTTAGGTGGATTGGTGATTCTAAATTGGCCCGTGGGTTTGCTTGTGTGTGTCTTGTGGTGGGTTGGCACCCTGCCCGGGATTGGTTCCTGCCATGTTGGCTGGGATTGGCTCCAGCAGACCCCCGAGACCCTGTGTTCGGATTCAGCGGGTTGGAAAATGGATGGATCTTCTTGCCTCCTCCAATCTCACATCAGTTTCTCAGACACGTCAAATTTTGTTGCAGCAGTGCAGTTACCAATTTCTTTTGCCACTTCAATGACTTTTAATTTAAAATCAGCTTCATATTTTCTTCTGATCAAATGCTCCATCGTAGATAAGGGATGCTCTTATGATAAAGGTATATGAGATACAAAAAATACAAATCAGTGCAATCATCGTTTCAGAATAGTTTGGGTCTCGTCTGTTACGGGAGATGGAAGTCTGAAGCGGAGCTTCGTTAGCAGTGGCTTTATTTTCTCTCTTATTTCTTTTTATCCCAAGGTATCCTAGTATTTAACCAACCCGAAGAGTTTCTACTACAGTATATAAACATGAGTAACAAGAAAGGGGGTCAGAAAGAAACGGAAAGGAAACTTAAAGCTACAGCCAAATCAAGCCCAAGTGCAATGTATGGCCTTTCAGAGACTGACCTGGAACAGGCAGGCGAAAGCACAGACTTTCCAGGAACCCGCTCCACTGCATCATCTCCAGTTGAGAGTGAAAATGGGAGCAAAGGTGCAAGTGATGCAAGTCACGATAGCTTGCCGAATCCAGAAGATCACTTGAAACTAGAAATGGCCTTGCAATCCATGCTTTCATCTACTCCTCGCAAGCCGGAAGCATCGGCTATAATCGGAGTTGCCACTTCACAAGTGGAGCACAAAAGCCGAAATGATATGTCCGAACTGAAGGAAATGATCACAACATTGGCCACGGCCATGGCCATAAGTAAGCTTAAGAAAGACATTCAGAAAAATATGAAGAAAGAAATAAGTGGCTTGCTCAAGAGAAACGAGAAGCTGCAAAATGAAGCAAATGAGAAGCTGTGGCTGGAGCTGTGGCAGGATAATAAAGACTTGGAAAAACGTATATATAATCGTTTTGATGCAACCTTTAAAGGTATGCTGGGGAAAATTGAGGAACACATTCAGGAAAATGCGTCTAAACTGAGAGAACTTGCCGATCAGCATAAGATGTTAAGCAGACATTCACGACTCGAAATGAAACAGCAGAACATTCGGCATCTACCGCCGATGGAGAAGTTACAGCTACGAATTCCGAATGCAAAAAACTCGGAGACAGACTTGCGGCTCTGGAAGATGGTTGCAGAAGCAATTATATTAGAATCAAAGGTCTACCTGAGAATCGTGAAAGTCCAAACCCAGTGAAATTCGTGGCTGAACTATTCTCAAAAATAATTGGAGAGGACTTTAAATCAGATACCGAGATAGCAGCAGCATATCTCATACATGGATCAAATACCTTTGATCCACACACAGGACACAAGTCTATCCTTTCTAGCCCTTTGGAGCATAAATAAGCTATGTCTATAAGCCCGAGAACATTTTTAGACAGGCATACATTCAAATTACCTGTTTAGATTTCTCTGGTTCAGATTCAGGTTCTACTGACTGATCATCTTCTATAATGATGACACCGGTCTCTGCTTTAGCGGTACGTTTTGTTGTTGCAGAATCCATGTCTTGCTTCTTTGTAGTAAAAGAAAATAGATAATGGCCTGTCTCTGTGATGGACCAGCAAGAACGCATGACTGAGCAGGCGACACAGGGACACGGGTAAACTGGGGCAGCAAGCGCCGGTGCCGCACTTCGACTCTGACTTTTCAGCCTGTCTCAGTGATTGACCAGCTAGAACGCTCGACTGAGCAGGCAACACGCAGACAGGGGTAAGCTGGGACCACAAGTTCAGATGCTGCACTTCGGCTCTGGCTTTTCAGCCTGTCTCCGCGATGGACCAGCGAGAACGCTGGACTGGCCAAGCGACAAACGGACAGGGGTAAGCTGGGGCAGCAAGCGCACTTTGGCTCGGACTTTTCAGCCAGTCTCCATGATGGACCAACAAGAATGCTCGACTGGCCAAGCGACAGAGGGACTATGGTTAGCGTAGCCGGTTAAAATCTTGCAAAGTGGTGGACACAGCCAGCCTACTTCAGCTCGGTCAAAAGAATTGTTAGCTGTAAAACAAGCGTTGGTGTCTCCTTTCTGATTTTGATAGTGGCGGACTCAGCCAGCCTGCTAAGTCTCGATCATAAGGAGATGGCCACCCGCGCTTACCACAACATACCCAATTCTTGTTATTGAGGAGCCTGGGCCTTTGGGTCCAAATATCTGTCCTTAAATATGCTTTTGGGTGAGGCATTTACAACACTGGGGCCAATCAAAACGTTTTAAGAAAAGATTTTTTAAGATAACCCGCCAACATATTTTTAACCAATCAACAAACACATGCCTCGTGTTAAGCTAGCCAATGGAATTACACCATGCTGGTTCAGTCAACTGAATTTACCACAGGTGGACTCCAATGAAGCTGCAGAAACATCTCAAGGATGATCAGGGGAAACAGGATGCACCTGAGCTCAATTTTGAGCTTCATGGCAAAGGCTGTGAATACTTATGTACATGTGCTTTCTCAATTTTTATATTTTTAATAAATTTGCAAAAACCTCAAGTAAACTTTTTTCACGTTGTCATTATGGGGTGTTGTGTGTAGAATTCTGAGGAAAAAAATGAATTTAATCCATTTTGGAATAAGGCTGTAACATAACAAAATGTGGAAAAAGTGACGCTCTGTGAATACTTTCCTGATGCACTGTATGTTTTACTTTATAAAGGGTATGGTTTTGGAAGGTGGGTGAGGTAACAGGATGCCCACGGTGTGTTTGGGCTGTACTCCCAGGTTTCCTTGGCTGTGTAATAGATTCTCTCTAAAGCTTTCTTGTACATCCTGTCTCTGGGTTTGCCACACATGCTCTCTGTACTCTCTGTAAACACTTAGGAGCAGGATGCCTGCTCCACCCCATTGCCGACTTACCTTTTTGACACCTTACAGGTCCCCGAAGGTCCGTCTCGGCTTACAAAGATGACCAGCCCCATTTTTTAAGACCAAGGCCAAGATCGGCTGACCATTTCCTTTCGGACAACTGACAAAAGGTCCAATGCCTGTCAAACATCGCCCTGACAACGGGCAGAGACCAGAGTGTGGGAACGCCCATTAACCAGTTGGCATCTGGCTGGTGGGTACCGGAAAAGCCAGGGGGGCGGGACAAACACCTGTCAAAATTTTGAGATGTATAACAGTGACGCTCCTTTACTACTATTGCAGATCAGTTTAAATACCTAGGGGTAAATATCACAAGTAAACATAGAGCTCTTTATCAACAAAATTTCGCCGTCTGTATGGAAAAAATTAAGCAAGACTTGCATAGATGGTCAACCCTTCATTTCACTCTAGAGGGGAAGAATTAACGTTGTTAAGTTGGATATCCTTCCTAAGCTTCTCTTTTTATTTCAAAACATTCCAATATATATCAATAAATGATTTTTTAAGCACTTAGATTCAACCATAACCTCATTTATTTAGAACTCAAAACATCCACGTATCCAAAGAGCGACCCTACAAAGACCTAAGGGAGAAGGTGGCATGGCTTTACCTAACTTTCAGTTTTATTACTGGGTAGCAAACATACAAACTATAAAAACCTGGACACAAATAGATGGACATACACAGGCTTGGTCCGCAAAAGAAATAAAATCCTGCAGTACTTCTTTATATTCCATGCTTTGTGCCCCAATACAAACCAATTGTGCTTCACTCACTCAGAATATGGAACCAATGTAGAAAGCATTTTAAGATGGAGAATCTTTTATCTGTGGCACCTCTGCATGAAAACCACCTTTTTCAACCCTTGCAAACATATGCAGTTTTTAATATCTGGAAAAGATTTGGGATTAAATTACTTAGAGATCTATATATAGACAACATCTTTGCATCCTATGAACAATTACATTCCAAATGTAAATTTCCAGCAGCACATTTATTTCACTACCTTCAAATTAGAAACTTTGTTAAACAAAATCTGCCTGATTTTCCTTATCTCACACCCTCATCTATGCTGGAAAATATATTGTTCAGTTTCAAGGACTCAGACAGCATTTCTGCAATACATGAAGTTATTTTACAGTCCCTCCTTTTCAAAGATCCAAGAGTACAATGGGAAAAAGATCTCTCACTCAAAATATCAGAAAAGGAGTGGAAGGTAGCAATGCAGAGAATTCACTCGAGCTCCATATGTGCAAAGCATACAATTATTCAACTCAAAATTATATATCGAGCACATCTGTCTTGCTTAAAACTGTCCAAAATGTTTACAGGGCAAGATCCAACCTGCGAACGCTACAATCAAGTCCAGGGCCTCATTGGGTCACATGTTTTGGGCCTGCACCAAATTAACATCATTCAGGACAAAAAAATTTAAGTGCCTTTCAGACAGCCATGGTGTCACAATCCCTCCTAACCCATTAACAGCTATGTTTGGTGTTCTTCCATATGGGCTTAAAGTGGAAAAGGACAAACAAACTGTGATTGCCTTCACTACACTATTGGCACGCAGACTTATTTTGCTAAACTGGAAGAATCCTAAGTCTCCTCTTTTAAGTCAGTGGGTAACTAATGTTTTATACTACTTGAAATTGGAAAAAATCAAATCCTCAATTAGAGGATCTGTGCAGAACTTTTTCAAAACCTGGTGTAGCTGCGTTTTTCCAAAATTACCAAAGTTCAGCAGCTCTATCTCAAAAAAAAAAAAATGGGATTAAACAAAAGCCTGACGCGCAGAAATGATTCCACAGACAAAATATCTTCGTTTTTAAAAGTTTAGTTAAGTTTAAAGTAAAACAGTTCACACAAAACAGAAAATTAAAATAGCAAAAAAAAAGAAAAAATTAATTTTAAGAAAAGTTCAGTTCAAAGCTTAAATCTTATTACATTTCAAATCATTACTAATCACTTAACGTTTCTGAACCATTTCTAAACGATCAGAAAACTGTATGCCTATCTCATCTCTGAGTAGAAAATGGGTCTTATAAGTCCCTGTGTACTGGGACCTGTTCTAAACACAACTGAAACAATTATCACACTGTATCTCAGTTATAGCAAGAAAGTTCTATCTCTTACTAACTTATAGGGGGAAGAGACTATACCATTGTCTATGACTATGGAAGAAATGTATATTCTATTCAAATTAAGCAAACATTAATATGAGTTTAACTCAAAACTTTAACTTTCTAAAATTGGCTCTTACAATTCCAGCCCCTAATTGGCTATGCAGGAGCTGAGACAATTACTATACTTTACTTCAATATGAGCCAGTTAACTTTACTTTAACATTAACTATTGTTTTTAAATCACTAGCAATAACACTGCAAACAAGCATTTTAAAATTTTCTTATTTCAAACATTGGCTGTTTCTTGAATTATTATTATTCACGGGTCTGTCCAGTGTGCTGTTTTTGGTCTGCACACAAACTCTTCTGACTGCACCTTTGGCATCTGGCATAGTCTTGATGACTCGACCCATTACCCATTAATTACGGGGTGTAGCTTTATCTACAATTAAAACAACATCCCCTAGTTCAAAATTTCTTCTTGATGCAAGCCATTTTTGACGTTCTTGAAGTATTGGCAAATACTCTTTTGTCCTTCTTTTCCAAAACAAATCAGCCATGTATTTAAATCGTTTCCAGCGTCTTCTTGGGTATGGTTCATTTTCTGGAATAAGTTCAGGTGGCATTTCAGGTTGTGTCTTCATTATTAACAAGTGATTGGCTGTGAGTGGTTCTAAATCATTTGGGTCATCTGATGTCTTTGTAAGGGGTCTGTTATTGAGTATTGATTCCACTTCACATATCATTGTATGTAAATTTTGATTGAGTGTTTGTTGGTTTAGTGTTGAATTTAAGATCTTTCTTATGCTTCTGATTTGTCTTTCCCACACTCCACCTGGATGAGAGGCTGTTGGTGGATTGAAAATCCATTCGATTTCTTTCTCCATCATAGTGTTGCCGATTTTTTTGTGTTCCAAGTTTTTAGTAGCTTCTCGTAGTTCTCTTTCTGCTCCAACAAAATTTGTTCCATTTTCTGAGCTCATGATTTTAACTTGACCTCTTCGACTCATAAATCGGAGTATGGCTTAGATACAGGAATCAGTGTCTAAGCTATGTGCAATCCCTATGTGCGCAGCTCTGGTTGTTAAACAAGTGAAGATTACTCCGTACCTCTTGACCAGACTTCATCCTCTTTTGACTAGAAAGGGGCCAAAATAATCAACTCCAACGTTAGTGAACGGTGGTTGGTTGGGTGCTAGGTGATCTTCTGGCAAATCTGCCATTTTTTGCTCACCTGCTTTCGCATTTCGCAAGCAGGTCTCAAGAGCATGTTGTGCACTTTGAAATTATTTTTCTGATAGCTGAGTTCGCTTGAGGTATCCAGTATTTCTGGCGTAACTGTGCGAGCACATAGTTGCGCCCACAATGTCTGATTTGTTTATGAATGTGCTGTAATATGAGAGAAGCAACATGTGAGTGCTTGTGAAGAATTGTAGGATGTTTAGCTTCTTATGGCATTGCAGCTTTGCAGAGTCTTCCTCCAACTTTCAGTATTCCATCTTGTATAATTGTGTCAAGTTTATAGATTTGACTGTTCTTTTTAACACTAGTCTTTTTCTTTAAAGCCTTTAAATCTTCTGGAAATTCTTGCTGTTGACTGACGCAGATAAGCTCTGTTTCAGCTTTAACTAAGTCATCTAGTGAAATTGGACTTGGTTTTAAGGTCAGTTTATACTTTTTCATGTGCTTGCGATGAGTGATTTTTGTTCTTCTGGATTACTTTTAGTTTGACTGACTTCTAGCTGAAATGTTTTTCTTTAAGTTCTTAAGTGTAGCAGTATGTCTTTAAACTTGAGAAACCAAACCACTGCTTTCTTCAAGCGTAGCCAATCTGAAAAGTAAGTGATTAGTTTGTTGGTGGGCTCGGTTGCCTCCTATATTCTTGTCATGTTAACTGCACAAGTTTTAACTTCTGGATCATCTTCAATGAGTGAATCGTTCAGTTGATCTGGTCTTTTTGGCCACTCCCATTCGGGCTTCAATAAGAAACTTGGACCTTGTGACCATGTGGTGCTTTTGAGAAAGTTTTCTATGCTTGATCAGCCGGATTAAGGGCAGATGTGACATATCTCCACTGTGAAGGTTGTGAATGATCTATGATCACGGAGATTCTGTTGGCAACAAAGGTCTTGAATCGAGTGTTTTCATTTGAAATGTATTTTAGCACTGTGGTGCTGTCAGTCCAAAATATAGATTCTTATAAGGGCATTTGAAGCTCACCTTTAAGCATTTTGTCCATTTTAATTGCCACAACGGCTGCTGTCGGCTCCAATCTTGGAATCGTGACCTGCTTCAATGGTGCAACTCTTGACTTGCCCATTAGGAATGAACAATGCTTTTTGCCCTCTTCGTTGGTTAAGACAAGGTAAGTGACAGTGCCATATCCATCTTCACTAGCATCTGCAAAATGGTGCATTTGTGCTGTCTTTATGGTTCTAAACTCGGTAGGTTTGAAGCATCTGTTCACTTTATAGTCTGTTAGTAACTGCAAATCATCCATCCATTTTTTCCATTTCTGAATGTGTTTGATTTCTACTTCATTCCACCCAAATTTCTCTTTGCATAAGTCTCTTAGAATAAGCTTTGCTGGCAGTAAGGCGGGTGCTAGAAAACCAAGTAGATCATAAACTGAGCTAACAACAGACAGAATACCACGCCTTGTAGCGGGCTTGTTTTGTAACTTAATCTGAAATTTGAAACTGTCCGTTTCTTTGCACCACTGGACACCCACGGCACGCTCTGTGGGAAGCAGACTGTGGCTCAAGTCCAAGTCCTTTTGTTCATAAGCTCTGTCTTCTTCAGGAATAGACAATAAAACTGATCTGTTGTTACTCACTCACTTAGTCAAATGAAACCCCCCTTTGAGGCATAGAGTTTAGAGGTCCTTTGCCAGCTTTATTGCTTGTTCTTCTGTTGTTACTGACCTTAAACAGTCATCCACATAGAAGTTATTGAGAACGGTGTTAACTGCTTCCTCAGGAAATGTATGTCTGGCATCTTCGGCTGTTCTACGCAAAGCATAAGAAGCACAACTGGGTGAAGAAGTAGCACCAAAAAGATGTACTGTCATTTTGAATTCTTCAAGGTCTTTACTTAAATTACCTTCAGGCCACCATAAAAAACGTAAAAAGATCAGTGTCTTTATCTGGTACTTTAACTTGGTAGAACATTGACTTAATGTCCGCCATTAAGGCTACTGGCTCCTTTCTGAATCTTGTAAGGATGCCAATGAGTGTGTTAGTTAGGTCAGGGCCTTTTAATAATTGTTCATTAAGTGAAATCCCCTGGTAGGTGGCAGTGCAGTCAAAGACCACTCAAATTTTATTTTTTTTTGGATGTACCACACCCTTCCTTCATTGCAATTCAGGTTTTCTTTGGGTACCTTGACAGCGTAACCCTTGTCAATAATGTCTTTCATGAAGGCATTATAGTCTTCGTGTAAACCTGAATTCTTGCTCAGTTTTCTTTTGAGTCCAATAGCCCGCTGTTCAGCAATACAGCGGTTATTCGGCATTTTAAGTGTTTCATCTTTGAAAGGCAAATTTAAACAACAGTGGCCACATACCAGTCTTGCAGATTCTGAGGCTATGCGCATGAACTTGATGTCCTCCTGTGACCTTTCCTCTTTTTCTTCATTGCTGCACTCTGGAAAATCTGTGTTATACTGTTGCAGCAACACATCCTCAATCTCTGCTATTGACACGCAATTGATTGAATGTTTGGGCAGCTTATCACTTTGTTTTACAAGGTCATTTATCTCTTTGTATGGTCCACCAACCACCCATCCAAGTGCAGTCTTCATAGCATGAGGTCCACCACCTTGGCTAGGTATGATTTGTGACTGCTCAAAGATTTCTGGGTAGTTGATTCCTATTAAAAGATCAACTTCAGAGTCAATATGAGACAGACGTACCTCATTAAGGTGTGCCCACTTATCGATATCTTCTTATAGTGGAATACGTTCTTTGTTCACTGGAATGGAGACCTGTGTAAAGACCTTTGGCAAATCAATATATTCATCATAATTGAGACCACAGACTTGTAAATCTGATAGGACAGAACATTGGATTAGCATTTTTGAATCATCGTCATAGTTACTCATAGTTTTGAGGAATACTTGTGTTCTTCTCCCTTGAAAGCTTAATTGTCTCTGGAGCCTTTCAGTGCAAATTGTTACTGTACTGCCGAGGTTTATAAAGGCGTATGTTTCTACATACCTTTCACTTTTCTTAGATTCTACCTTAACGGAAACAACTTGCAGTGCACACTCTTCTCCAGCCCCTGTAAAAGCACAAGTTCCTGTCTCGGTTTCCTTTTCAGTAGATGTTGCCACACTGGCTGTAGCTTTAGGTGTTGCTCCACTGTCTTTTTTGATGTACAGGATGTCTAGATGCTGAAAAGAACATGTCTGACATTTCATTCTTTCTTTACAGTTCTTACCAAGGTGTCCCCGTTTGAGACAGCGAAAACATAAACCTTTAGATTTTAAAAAGTCAATTCTTTCTTTATGTGGCAGTTCTTTGATTTTACTACATTCAGCAAGGGTATGCTGGCCATTGCAGAATACACAAGGCTTTTTAAATGCACATGTATCATTATAGTCCTTTTGACAGAGGTTTCTTGAGTCCCTTTTTCAGCAGCATCAGAAATACTTGTAGTGAAGATACTTCCTGATCTCTGGCTACTCTTCGGCAGAAACCCACCCTCGTCGACCTTTCCTTTTCTCTCTTTACAAGTGTAGTCTTGTGAAACGGGACTGTGCACAAGGTGTAACAGCATTTCAGCTTCGCGACGCAAAAAAGTTAATTAGTTTGGGTATGCCTGATCTCTTTTTATTTTCTTGAAGCTCGTAAGCATACCTCACCCATTCATTTCTCAAAGGAAATGGAAGTTTCTTAAGCACAGCACGTACATTATGATTGTTATTGAATTCTCCACCATTCCCTGAGTCATTCATAGTGTTCATGCAGATTGAGAGGAAGTTAGCGTAATCTCTCAGAGCCTCCCCATCGTTTTGCTTTATCTGAGGCCATTTCAATGCTTTATCGAGATATGCGTCTGCTACAAATAACTCATTGACATAATATCTTTCAAGCTACCTTCTAACTTCTAAGTAGCCTGCTTCTGGTAACATTTGTGAACAGACTTTAATCTTTTCTTGAGGAGAACCTCTGGAGTACTGGATCAGGTAATCTAATTTATCTTGTGAGTCTGCCAATACATCACCTACAGCGTGATCAAAGGCTCTGATGAAGTTTGCATAAGCCAGTGGGTCACCTGAAAATAAAGGGACCTGTCTGTGTGGTACTTCACCACACGGTACAGGTGGTGGTGGATCAGTAGCTTTCTTTTGTTGGGTTAACGATTTAGCCATTTCAGTGATTGCTTTTTGACATTCGGCTTGGTTTTTTTGACATTCAGCTTGATTCTTCTGATATTCGACTTGATTCCACGCTAGTACGTCTAGTATATCATTTCTGGAGCTCTGAGTGTCAGTTTTTGCACTAGTTGTGGATTGTTCCTGTCTTTCCACTTTAAGTTCATGTAGCATTTGTAGGATACTATCAAGTGTCGATTGTTCAACCAACACTGCTGAGGAAGATAGACATACATACAGACAGACAGACAGAAGGAGAGACAGAAGGACAGACAGACACAGACAGACAGACAGACCGACCGACCGACCGACCGATAGTGAAATTCACATACTACAGCAGCAGCATACTGATAAAAAACATTATTAAATTAAAGAGTGATAAAAATGCAGGTATACAGACAGACAATAACTTTGTATAATGTTAACGTTTACCCCCCCCGGGTGGAATTGAAGAGTTGCATAGTGTGGGGGAGGAATGATCTCCTCAGTCTGTCAGTGGAGCAGGACATTGACAGCAGTCTGTCACTGAAGCTGCTCCTCTGTCTGGAGATGACACTGTTTAGTGGATGCAGTGGATTCTCCATGATTGACAGGAGCTTGCTCAGCGCCCGTCGCTCTGCCACAGATGTCAAACTTTCCAGCTCCGTGCCTACAATAGAGCCTGCTGTCTTCACCAGTTTGTCCAGGCGTGAGGCATCCTTCTTCTTAATGCTGCTTCCCCAGCACACCACCGCGTAGAAGAGGGCATTCGCCACAACCGTCTGATAGAACATCTGTAGCATCTTATTGCAGATGTTGAAGGACGCCAACCTTCTAAGGTAGTATAGTCGGCTCTGTCCCCTCTTGCACAGAGCATCAGTATTGGCAGTCCAGTCCAATTTATCATCCAGCTGCACTCCCAGGTATTTATAGGTCTGCACCCTCTGCACACAGTCACCTCTGATGATCACGGGGTCCAGGAGGGGCCTGGGTCTCCTAAAATCCACCACCAGCTCCTTGGTTTTGCTGGTGTTCAGGTGTAGGTGGTTTGAGTCGCACCACTTAACAAAGTCCTTGATTAGGTTCCTATACTCCTACTCCTGCCCACTCCTGATGCAGCCCACGATAGCAGTGTCGTCAGCGAACTTTTGCACGTGGCAGGACTCCGAGTTGTATTGGAAGTCCGATGTATATAGGCTGAACAGGATCGGAGAAAGTACAGTCACCTGCGGCGCTCCTGTGTTGCTAACCACAATGTCAGACCTGCTGTTCCCGAGACGCACATACTGAGGTCTGTCTGTAAGATAGTCCACGATCCAGGCCACCAGGTATGAATCTACTCCCATCTCTGTCAGCTTGTCCCTAAGGAGCAGAGGTTGGATGGTGTTGAAGGCACTAGAGAAGTCCAGAAACATAATTCTTACAGCACCACTGCCTCTGTCCAAGTGGGAGAGGGATCGGTGTAGCATATAGATGATGGCATCCTCCGCTCCCACCTTCTCCTGGTATGCGAACTGCAGAGGGTCAAGGGCGTGACGGACCTGTGGCATCAGGTGGTGAAGCAGCAGCCGCTCCATGGTCTTCATCACATGTGACGTCAGAGCGACAGGCCGGAAGTCATTCAGCACACTAGGACGTGATACCTTTGGGACTGGGTTGATGCAAGATGTTTTCCAAAGCCTTGGGACTCTCCCCTGTTTCAGGCTCAGGTTGAATATGCGCTGTAGAGGACTCCCCAGCTCCAGTGCGCAGGCCTTCAGCAGTCGTGGCGATACTCCATCTGGACCCACTGCTTTGCTGGCACAAAGTCTCCTCAGCTCTCTGCTTACCTGGGCTGCTGTAATTGTAGGTGGGGATGTCTCTCCTATGCTGGTATCAGCAGAAGGATGGGTGGAGGGTGCAGTACTCCGAGGTGAGAGTGGGTTAGGGTGGTCAAACCTGTTAAAGAAGTTGTTCATCTGGTTTGCTGTCTCCACGTCTCTCTTAATGGTGGCACCCCGCTTCAAGCTGAAGCCAGTGATGATCTTCATCCCATCCCAGACTTCCTTCATGCTGTTATTCTGCAACTTCTCTTCCAGATTTCTCCTGTACTGCTCCTTCGCTGCTCTGAGCTGGACTCGGAGTTCCTTCTGCACGCGCTTGAGCTCATGCTGATCACCGCCTTTTAAAGCCATTTTCTTCTGATTCAAAAGGCCCTTGATGTCACTTGTAATCCATGGCTTGTTGTTAGCATAGCAGTGTACTGTTCTTACTGGAACTGCAATGTCCATACAGAAGTTGATGTAGTCAGTAGTGCAGTCAACAACCTCCTCAATGTTCTCACTGTATGATCCCTGCAGGATATCCCAGTCTGTAGTTCCAAAGCAGTCTCTCAGAGTTTGCTCTCCCTCAAGGGACCACTTCCTAAATGAGCGTGTGGTTGTAGGTAGCTCCCTCGCTCTTGGTTTGCAGTGAGGCTGAAGCAGAACCAGGTTATGATCTGCTTTCCCAAGCGCAGGCAGCGGGGTGGCGCTGTATGTGTCTTTAACGTTTGCATACAGTAGGTCAATAGTCCTATTTCCCTGGATGTTACAGTCTACATACTGGGAGAAGGCAGATAATGAAAGTAAGGAAAGTGATGATGCAGCAGCGGTTTTCTGAGCAAAAGAGTCACATTTAATATCAAGAGCGCGCTTCAACTGAGGAGAAGCATTTCGTGCTTTTGACTTTGTACGATTTGGTTCTTGCAATTGCATCTCTTGGAATTGATTAACTAGCTGTTCGTCGGATGTCTGTGTTAACAGTCTATTTGTATCTTTCAGCCATGCCGCTGTAACGTCAATAAATTCATTCCATTTCTTAGAGCTTTCTGAGAATGTCGTTTTCTGTTTCTTAATTGCGCCTTCTTTACTTAGCGCTGATACTAGTCTTTTATGTAGCTCCTCTATCCGACTGTGCGTCTCACGGAAAATTTCAAGCCTTTCTGCTACTTCTAAATGATTTTCTTTAACATCTTTAAGGCTTTCAATTTCAATCATAAGCACGAAAAGCTGATCTTTCCTACGATTTATATGAGCTTTAAGATCTCCAATTACATTCTCTGGCTTTGAGTCCGTCCTCAGATCACTCCCGACTTCACTTGAGCTATGCTTAGACGTAGCCATGACAGCAGCTCGACTAACTGACAGCAAGAAACGTCACCGTCGAACACTCTGACAGCAGACTGCTTCCTTACAGTATGGCGTCCATGACTCAGGCAAAGCACAACCGATCATCCACTATGTCTTTTATAATATCACAGTCTCTTAAACCGCTATGTCTTTTATAATATCACAGTCTCTTAAATTTTCTCAAGTTCAGGTACGGCGACCTTGCTTTCATTTACGATCATGCAGAGATAGAAGAGAAGAGGTACCTCGGAGTGACTCAGTTCTTTTTCTTTCGTTGACAAATTCTGAGCACAAGCGTCCTCTGTCCTCAGATGGTAGAGTCCAGTTCGAGTTCAAGGCCTTCAGATAGCAAGTTTACTGACAAAAATGTAGCTGCGTTTTTCCAAAATTACCAACGTTCAGCAGCTCTAACTCGAAAAAAAAAATGGGATTAAACAAAAGCCTGACGCGCAGAAATGATTCCACAGACAAAATATCTTCGTTTTTAAAAGTTTGAAACGAGTTTCAAAGTAAAACAGTTCACACAAAATAGCAAAAAAAAAAGAGAAAAAATTCATGTTAAGAAAAGTTCAGTTCAAAGCTTAAATCTTGTTACATTTCAAACCGTTACTAATCACTTAACGTTTCTGAACCATTTCTAAACGATCAGAAAAGTGTATGCCTACCCCATCTCTCAGTAGAAAATGGGTCTTTTAAGTCCCTGTGTACTGGGACCTGTTCTAAACACAACTGAAACAATTATCACACTGTATCTCAGTTATAGCAAGAAGGTTCTATCTCTTAATAACTTATAGGGGGAAGAGACTGTACCATTGTCTATGACTATGGAAGAAATGTATATTCTATTCAAATTAAGCAAACATTAATATGAGTTTAACTCAAAACTTTAACTTTCTAAAGTTGGCTCTTACACCTGGCAGGATCTATCCATCCATTGTCCAACCCGCTGAATCCGAACACAGGGTCACAGGGGTCTGCTGGAACCAATCCCAGCCAACACAGGGCACAAGGCAGGGTGCCAACCCACCGCAGGGCACACACAAACCCACCACACATTAGGGACAATTTAGAATCGCCAATCCACCTAACCTGCATGTCTTTGGACTGTGGGAGGAAACCAGAGTGCCTGGAGGAAACCCACGCAGACACGGGGAGAACACGCAAACTTCACGCAGGGAGGACTTGGGAAATGAACCCAGGTCCCCAGATCTCCCAACTGCGAGGCAGCAGCGCTACCCACTGCGCCACCCGGCAGGATCTAATCAATAATATTTTAGAATAATCTCTTATGAGGAAGTAATTCTCTTTGCATTTCTTTTACTTCTCCATTCATCTTTATCCGCCTATTAAACTCATCTATTTATGTATGTTTACAAGCTTTAAGTTTTACTCCATTGGCCATGCTCTCTTTCTCAGTGATGGGGGTTGATTTGTTTTCAATCCTATTTTTTGTAAAAATTGATGTATTTGTATGGAATGATTACAATAAAATCAATAAAATGAAAAAAAAATAAATAAAAAAAGAATAGTTCGGGCATTACTGTGAGGTCACGTAGGCACAATATACAGTGGTGTGAAAAACTATTTGCCCCCTTCTTGATTTCTTATTCTTTTGCATGTTTGTCACACAAAATGTTTCTGATCATCAAACACATTTAACCATCAGTCAAATATAACACAAGTAAACACAAAATGCAGTTTTTAAATGATGGTGTTTATTATTTAGGGAGAAAAAAAATCCAAACCTACATGGCCCTGTGTGAAAAAGTAATTGCCCCCTGAACCTAATAACTGGTTGGGCCACCCTTAGCAGCAATAACTGCAATCAAGCGTTTGCGATAACTTGCAATGAGTCTTTCACAGCGCTCTGGAGGAATTTTGGCCCACTCATCTTTGCAAAATTGTTGTAATTCAGCTTTATTTGAGGGTTTTCTAGCATGAACCGCCTTTTTAAGGTCATGCCATAGCATCTCAATTGGATTCAGGTCAGGACTTTGACTAGGCCACTCCAAAGTCTTCATTTTGTTTTTCTTCAGCCATTCAGAGGTGGATTTGCTGGTGTGTTTTGGGTCATTGTCCTGTTGCAGCACCCAAGATCGCTTCAGCTTGAGTTGACGAACAGATGGCCGGACATTCTCCTTCAGGATTTTTTGGTAGACAGTAGAATTCATGGTTCCATCTATCACAGCAAGCCTTCCAGGTCCTGAAGCAGCAAAACAACCCCAGACCATCACACTACCACCACCATATTTTACTGTTGGTATGATGTTCTTTTTCTGAAATGCTGTGTTCCTTTTACGCCAGATGTAACGGGACATTTGCCTTCCAAAAAGTTCAACTTTTGTCTCATCAGTCCACAAGGTATTTTCCCAAAAGTCTTGGCAATCATTGAGATGTTTCTTAGCAAAATTGAGACAAGCCCTAATGTTCTTTTTGCTTAACAGTGGTTTGCATCTTGGAAATCTGCCATGCAGGCCGTTTTTGCCCAGTCTCTTTCTTATGGTGGAGTCGTGAACACTGACCTTAATTGAGGCAAGTGAGGCCTGCAGTTCTTTAGACGTTGTCCTGGGGTCTTTTGTGACCTCTCGGATGAGTCGTCTCTGCGCTCTTGGGGTAATTTTGGTCGGCCGGCCACTCCTGGGAAGGTTCACCACTGTTCCGTGTTTTTGCCATTTGTGGATAATGGCTCTCACTGTGGTTCGCTGGAGTCCCAAAGCTTTAGAAATGGCTTTATAACCTTTACCAGACTGATAGATCTCAATTACTTCTGTTCTCATTTGTTCCTGAATTTCTTTGGATCTTGGCATGATGTCTAGCTTTTGAGGTGCTTTTGGTCTACTTCTCTGTGTCAGGCAGCTCCTATTTAAGCGATTTCTTGATTGAAACAGGTGTGGCAGTAATCAGGCCTGGGGGTGGCTACGGAAATTGAACTCAGGTGTGATACACCACAGTTAGGTTATTTTTTAACAAGGGGGCAATTACTTTTTCACACAGGGCCATGTAGGTTTGGATTTTTTTTCTCCCTAAATAATAAACACCATCATTTAAAAACTGCATTTTGTGTTTACTTGTGTTATATTTGACTGATGGTTAAATGTGTTTGATGATCAGAAACATTTTGTGTGACAAACATGCAAAAGAATAAGAAATCAAGAAGGGTGCAAATAGTTTTTCACACCACTGTATATAAAAAAAAAGGCAGAGTGCTTCGTGGTTACTCTCTGGGGTGAGTATCAGCATATCATAATCTCTTGGACCAATAGCGTGGGTTTTCTGCATTCGACTTATATAATAATAATAATACATTTTATTTATACAAGGCGCCTTTCAGGGAACTCAAGGACACCGAACAACAATAAATAAATAAATAAATAATTAAATAAAAGACACAATTATAAAAAACTTAAAACATCAGAAAATCTAGAAATTAAAACCAAACAAAACCATTATAATCAGGAGGAAAAAGAAAAAGCCATTTTAAACAGATACGTTTTAAGTTTACATTTGAAGGATGAATATGATTTGATATTTCGGAGATCCGCAGGCAATGAATTCCAGAGCTTGGGAGCAGAACGGCTGAAAGCTCTGCTCCCCATGGTGGTTAGACGGGCGGGAGGGACAGTCAGATGGGTGGAGGAAGAGGATCTAAGGTTACGGGATGGAATGGCAACATGAAGAAGGTCAGACAGATATGGAGGGGCGAGGTTATGGATGGCCTTAAATGTTAATAGTAGAATCTTAAAATCAATACGAAACTTAATCGGGAGCCAATGAAGCTGCTGCAAGACCGGAGTAATATGGTGAATAGATGGGATTTGAGTGATGATACGTGCTGCAGAATTCTGGACTAACTGAAGCTTATGAAGAGATTTATTCGGGAGACCAAAGAGGAGTGAATTGCAGTAGTCCAGCCGAGAAGTGACAAGACTATGAACAAGAATGGCAGTGGTGTGAGGAGTGAGGGAGGGGCGAATGCAATTAATATTACATAGGTGGAAGTAAGCAGACCGGGTGATGTTATTAATGTGAGATTGGAAGGAGAGAGTACTGTCGAGGATGACACCCAGACTCTTGACCTGAGAAGATGGGGAAACAACAAAGTCATCAATAATAAGAGAAAGATTATTGGTTTTGGATAATGATGATTTTGAACCAATGAGGAGAACCTCAGTTTTGTCACTGTTTAATTTAAGAAAATTCGAAGAAAACCAGGATTTAATTTCAGCAATGCAGTCAATAAGCGAGGGTGGTGGAAAAGAGGAGGTGGGATTACCAGCAAGGTAGAGCTGGGTGTCATCAGCATAACAGTGAAAATTAATGTTATATTTGCGAAAAATATTGCCAAGGGGAAGAAGGTAAATAATAAAAAGAAGAGGCCCCAGGACAGAGCCCTGGGGCACACCAGAAGTAACAGTGGTGGGTTGGGATGTGAAGGTTTTAAGTTGTATGAACTGAGTGACTGACATTAAAAAATAACGGAAATTATAAAATAAAAAAATAAATAAAAATAGAGTCAAGCCCCGACTTATCCACGGGAGAACTTAAACACAAGTATATATAGTAGTTAATGCGTATCCGGACACAAAATGTAGACCATAACTGAATGGGATAGCAGGTAGCTGAAAATCCATACTAAAAGTTTGAATGTTCTGTATGTGTGAAAAGATTCCTGACAGAGATGAGAACTGTTCAAACTGGGTTTAAGACTGTTATGCATGTTATTTTATACTATGCAGCTCAAGGCCGCTGGGATCAGAGCCTATCCCGGCAGCATTGGGCACAAGGAGGAAAACACTGGTTACCAAGAAGAACAGAAATGCTCGTCTCTCATTTTTCAGGAAGCACGCAGGTGAGCCTTTTGTAAAAATGTTTTATGGAAAGATGAAAGAGAAGTGGAACAATCCGGATGACTTTAGTCCTTTAGTAAAGCAAACATATCATCCTGCAGCAATACCATCATACCAACAGGCAGATGCAGTGGTGCTAGTGTGGCTGTGTGAGGAGCAGGGCTGTGAAGACAGTACACAAATCCTTCGACTTCAACTGCTTCATTTGTAATTAGACTCCTACAGTGGGTATACATGAAATGAAGACAGACTCACACAAAAAATATTTCTCCAGGTGTATTTACTCAATTCAACTTATAACATCAGGTCAGGTCAGGTTGGGGAGCATGTACTGGTACAGTGTGTTGCTCCATCCACCACATGACAAAACAGCTCAGGATCCCGGTTGGCAATCTCCCAGGTAGACACACGGTCCAGTCCCACCCTCCTATCTGCCGCAGCCAGGTGTTACGTTGGTGTCCCCATGGCCTGGTCCAGCCACTCGGGTCCTTAACAATGAGGGTCCTGTGAACTGGTTGACCCTCTGGGAATCGTGCCACATGGCCATAGTGCTGTAACTGATGCTCCCTAACAATGCATGTAATGTGACTCATTCGGGACTCCATGAGCAACTGCTCATTCGACACAAAAAGTCAAACCAGTGGTACCCAAGGATTCTCTGGATAACATCCATGTCTCACAACCACATAGCAATACAGGACTCTAAAGGCTTGGACCTTCATCCTTTTACTGAGATATTGGGTGTTCCACATACCACCGTTTTTTCGTACATTTTAAGTATTATACAGAAAAGAATGGGTGAACAGAAATAATATTGTGAACTACATACAATGTCCAACTTCTCTATGCTGTGTCCATGGGGGACCCTTTAACTGATATGGGCAAGCATTTAAACTGACCAAGACATGCCATTGCTCCTGGCTTGTGTTGTACACAGGGCTTGAAATGGGCCAATACGCCATATCCGCACTTCCTTGTATCTGCTTTGTGAACCGGAGCATAGTGCCGCAATCTGGAATGACCTCCAAAAGGACACCCCAGTTCTCCACAATATTGCACATTTTGCACCACCGAAGGACGCCTGTGCTGCCCCTGTCGTTCAAAGTATATGTACTGTATATACAGTAATCAAAACTGACAATCCAAGGAGGTCAATCACCCCAACATTAAATTTAAATGTGTTTGAGGAGTAAGAAGAAGTCTTCAGAATAGAGAGTACTACATGTACTAAATGACATAACTTGCTCAGCACATCTTCTTTGAGCTTTGCTGAACTTTCTTGTTTCCGTTTCGCTTCTGGTAGCAGCATTCATTTGCATAAAGTGCCAGTCCCACTTCTCTGCATGGTAACAGTCTCAGTCTGGTCAGTGGAGTTGTTCTGCTGGCACCGTTCATCACCTGGACGGGAGGACTGTATGCACGTTCATAATCAAATCTCCTAAAATGGGAGCAGTTGCCTGTCTGAGGTACATAATTTCACAAATGTGGTGGCGTGCACTCCCATTGGCAGAGATTGAGGGGAAGTCCTCTTAGAGTGGCATAACAGACAACAGGATGTATCTTCTTCATCTTCTGAAGGTGCTGGCTTAAACACTACTTTTAATACAAAAAAGAGTTTGCATTTTTTCTACATTTGAGTTCTTCTCTACCACCCTGGTTTATCCTCCATTTCATGAACTACAAGAGGCTTGAATACCACTATGGGACTGCAGCATGAAGTCTCACAGCACAATGGTGTGTGCTTCAGGAATTACAGTGCATCCAGAAAGTATTCACAGCGCATCACTTTTTCCACATTTTGTTATGTTACAGCCTTATTCCAAAATGGATTAAATTCATTTTTTCCTCAGAATTCTACACACAATACCCCATAATGACAACGTGAAAAAAGTTTATTTGAGGTTTTTGCAAATTTATTAAAAATAAAAAACTGAGAAATCCCATGTACATAAGTATTCACAGCCTTTGCTCAATACTTTATCAATGCACCTTTGGCAGCAATTACAGCCTCAAGTCTTGTTGAATATGATGCCACAAGCTTGGCACACCTATCCTTGGCCAATTTCGCCCATTCCTCTTTGCAGCACATCTCAAGCTCCATCAGGTTGGATGGGAAGCGTCGGTGCACAGCCATTTTAAGATCTCTCCAGAGATGTTCAATTGGATTCAAGTCTGGGCTCTGGCTGGGCCACTCAAGGACATTCACAGAGTTGTCCTGAAGCCACTCCTTTGATATCTTGGCTGTGTGCTTAGGGTCGTTGTCCCGCTGAAAGATGAATCGTCGCCCCAGTCTGAGGTCAAGAGTGCTCTGGAGCAGGTTTTCATCCAGGATGTCTCTGTACATTGCTGCAGTCATCTTTCCCTTTATCCTGACTAGTCTCCCAGTCCCTGCTGCTGAAAAACATCCCCACAGCATGATGCTGCCACCACCATGCTTTACTGTAGGGATGGTATTGGCCTGGTGATGAGCGGTGCCTGGTTTCCTCCAAACGTGACACCTGGCATTCACACCAAAGAGTTCAATCTTTGTCTCATCAGACCAGAGAATTTTCTTTCTCATGGTCTGAGAGTCCTTCAGGTGCCTTTTGGCAAACTCCAGGTGGGCTGCCATGTGCCTTTTATTAAGGAGTGGCTTCCGTCTGGCCACTCTACCATACAGGCCTGATTGGTGGATTGCTGCAGAGATGGTTGTCCTTCTGGAAGGTTCTCCTCTCTCCACAGAGGACCTCTGGAGGTCTGACAGAGTGACCATCGGGTTCTTGGTCACCTCCCTGACTAAGGCCCTTCTCCCCTCATCGCTCAGTTTAGATGGCTGGCCAGCTCTAGACAGAGTCCTGGTGGTTTTGAACTTCTTCCACTTACAGATGATGGAGGCCACTGTGCTCATTGGAACCATCAAAGCAGTAGAAATTTTTATGTAACCTTCCCCAGATTTGTGCCTCGAGACAATCCTGTATCGGAGGTCTGCAGAAAATTCCTTTAACTTCATGCTTGGTTTGTGCTCTGACATGAACTGTCAACTGTGGGACCTTATATAGACAGGTGTGTGCCTTTCCAAATCATGTTCAATCAACTGAATTTACCACAGGTGGACTCCAATGAAGCTGCAGAAACATCTCAAGGATGATCAGGGGAAACAGGATGCACCTGAGCTCAATTTTGAGCTTCATGGCAAAGGCTATGAATACTTATGTACATGTGCTTTCTCAATGTTTTTATTTTCAATAAATTTGCAAAAACCTCAAGTAAACTTTTTTCACGTTGTCATTATGGGGTGTTGTGTGTAGAATTCTGAGGAATAAAATGAATTTAATCCATTTAGGAATAAGGCTGTAACATAACAAAATGTGGAAAAAGTGATGCGCTGTGAATACTTTCCAGATGCACTGTATGTTCATAGTTTTAAGGAAATTATCAATTGTTTCAGGAAAAGTGTCTTAACAGTGGAGAATAAAAAAACAACAAAACTGACTTCAGCTGATTTTGACACATTTCTACATGTTAACATAGCCTACCTGACCCGGTGCATATAACACAACACGGTCATCCATACACATACAAAGGAACTTGTGATCCAACTGACATTCTATTGAGGCCATAGTAGGAGGTTATCTCAAATGGGACACGGGTGTGTCACAGCAACACGTTCCAGGTGTCTGAGCCCACGTCATGAGTGTAAAATTAGAAACAGTAGGGAATCTGCAATCAGGGATCAACGTCCTTTCATTTCCGTTTTTTTTAGGGTGGGGGGCTGGGCACACCTGTAGCGAAAAGGTGCCATCGTGGCAATAACTTCATTAAGTAATGTCAACAAGCCACCTGGCACACATTTTTTTTTAATATCTGATAGAACAAGAGGATGGCTTCATCCGTTTGAATTCATTGTGACACAATTGGCAAAGAGCACAAAGGAACAAGGCGCCGTTTACACGCGGCTGCCCCGTGGCTTGTGGCACGTTCAGTTTGCATTTTGCAAGAGCCTTATTAGCAGATAAGATTTTAATTTTAAAGAGGCTGCAAATCTCTCTGCAAATTTGCTTAGCATTGCAGCAGTCTGTGCACTCAGAACAGGACTTGTAAAATGTCTGGAGAACATTGGGAGTTAAGTGGACGGCATGAAATACAAAAACTGTAATTGGTTATTTGAACAAAAGTGGGACACTTGGTCTTAGTTACATTTGTAAATAATTTAACTTGTTGTATAAGAGTTATTTTAAGAGCTTCTTGTGTTCATATGAGGGGGTTTGTTTAATCATTTAATTATATACTGTGAGCTTCATTACCCTGTCTGTTGTTTTTCCGCCACAACAAAGCTCAGAAATTAAAAAAACTCAATAAATGCCAGACCTGCCCTTATTTCAGGTATGGAACCATCTTTCTCAGGTGGCCTGGCTGGCCCCAAACTGAAAAGCGCAGGCGCAAAAATGGGGCACAAAAGTTCAAAATGTCCACAACAAGGGAAACCATAAATCTCTGAGCATGTGATCATCTTTTTAATATGTACAGACAAATTGACATGATATATCAATATATAGCATGCAAAGTGACCCAGTCCACCCACTCCCACCCTCTCCCACCCAGCCTGAGACAAGAGATTTACACAATTGAGCTGCAACAGACCAGGATTCGGTTTCATTAGTGGAAGCACCATTAATCTACGCTGTAGGCAACTCCAACTGTATGAAGTTGCAAAAGGAGGACTTCTAGTTGTCAACAGTGACACATCTGGGTGGTCTTCCAGCTGAAGGCAATAATTAGTTTGACTGCCAGGGCACCCAGACAGAATAACTTGTGTTCAGAGAGTCTGAGCGGAATCCTAGAAAGGCCTAAAAGAAGAAAGATTTGAGGTAACAGAGGAATACTGCAGGAAAGAAAGGAAGACAGTAGGTGACATACATGTGTTCAAAAGGAAAAGACAGGAGGACAGTGCCAGAACATGCGCCAGGTAAACTAAGGGAACATTGTAATAAGTAGACAAACTATTCAAAAGGTTTGGGGTGGTAGCCCCATATAATCGTCCAAACACAAGCAAAATAATAAAACATTCGTCTAGGGGATCAAAACATTTCATGAACAAAAGAGGTTACAACACGGGTATTTATAGGGAAAAAATAATGGCTGGAATGATTGAACTGGACACGGCGTCACAGCAGGGGGACAGAAGTGATGCCAAAACGTTGAGACCGGAAGTGAAGTCATCGGAGTGGAGTGGAGTCTGTCGTCTTCGTTGTGGGACCAGAAGTGGTATCTTTGTGGATAGAGTAGCCATTTTGGGAGCCTGGATACGGAGAAGGTAAGCGTGCGGTTTTATTATTTTTCTTCCTTGGATCTGAAGATAGAAAGAGAGAGGCGTTAGTATTCGAAACAAACCCCATGTCTCGCGGGACTTCACTCACCTCTGGGCTTGTTGACTGTCTTAAAAACACACGTGTTGACAGAGAGGATCAGCAGTGAGGCCCATCAGAAACCACTTACAGGGAGTAGGACAGAGCCTGTGTAGCACTCTGAACTGGGAGTGCTGGCAGTTTGGGATTATAGAACAAAACCTTACATTGGAGAGAGCGGTGTCCCATGAAAGTGGTGAAGAGAGTAGGGAAAAGTCCAAAGAGATATAAAGGGCAGTAGTTTATAGGATGCTGTGCCAAGTAAAGAGTAGAAGGAAGAGACAGTTTTTTACTTGGGAGAGAAAGACCAAAACAGAGAGTACAAGGAGTGATTTGGTAAGGAGGCAGTCATGGAAACCCCACATGTTCTGAGCACTGATCGGAGTTGCAGGTAGATAAAGATATTGGAACTGGGGAAATTAAAATGTGCTTGTAAAAACTGGAACGTCTTAAGCCCCTAACTATTAAACAGATCCCCAAACACATTGATTCCAGCAACTGTTCGTTCGATACAAAGTCAAACCAGCGGTACCCAAGGATTCTCTGAAGAGACAGTACCGAAGGAGACCGGTCTTTGTCTCAGGTCACTGCTTCCAAGAAGCACCAGAACTCTAAAGACTTGGACCTTTGTCCTTTTGCATAGATATTGAGAGCACCACACACCCCTTTCCAGCGACCTCATGACCCTCCATGCTCTCCAAGTCCGTCTACTGAATTCATAGGAAGAGTCACCAGAGACATGAATGTTGCTGCCGAGGTAAATAAAACTCTCACAAAGGTGAACATTCTCTCTGCAGACAGACACACTGCTGATGGCTGTGCTCATGAGGTCATTAAAGGCCTGCATCTTGGTTTATATCCTGGACTCTTGCAAGCCCAGACACTCAGACTCCTCCCCCGATCAGAGCCTCCATTGACTCCGCAAAAATCACAACATCGTTGGTAAAATCAAGATCCGTGAATCTTTCTTCACTAACAGATGCCCCACAGTTGCCGGACCCCACTACCTTGCCCAACACCCAGTCTATGCAAGTTTTGAACAGAGTAGGAGCAAAAACACACCACTGATGAACCTCAGAATCAAACACAGAGGTTCTGCCTCCACTCTCCACGGCACTCACAGTATCATTGTATAGGCCAGCCATGATATCCAGCAACCTTGAGGGGATCCTGCGAAGTCTCAGGATGTCCCACAGGCCAGCTGGATCAACTTGAACGCTTTACGAAAATCAACAAAGGCTGCAAAGAAACTCTGCAGATATTTATGTATGCTCTTAATGAGAACACCAAAAAAAATACATATACTCTATATAAAACAACTATTTACAAACACAGCAAAGAAAAGTTTAATATTGCAGCCCAAAAGAACCTTTGGGCTAGAGTTATAATAATACATTATAAGTTTTATTACAGAAAAATACAACGGCATAGTATTTACTTAATTGTTGGATAACAGGTTCCATAATTCAATTTAATATCTTCTCTGTATAAGATAAGAGAGTTAGTTTCATATCCCATTTCAGAACATGCAGGAAAACACAAAGGTTCAAAACAGTCAGACGTCATCGTGTGGGTTGTAAAGTTTTGAAACAGTGTGTTTTATTAAATTAATGCAAGCTTTAAGCCTCGGTGTCAAATTTCCCATTCTCTAACTGCATGTCAAGGCAAAAACCAAGCCATGAAGTCCAAGAAACCTTCTGAAGACCTCTGTGTTAAAATTGACCAAATTGTGATCAGCCACCTGCCAGCTGCTATAAGATTTTTTTATATAACATGATGCCATGTTTTTAACCACCAGAATTTTGATTTTTCAGGCTTTCACAGGGTCCAAAGGGTTAATTATGGGGTTCCAGACCTTTGTTTTTTGTTTTTGTTTCTATTTTAACTACAGTAGCGGGGCAAAGGATCAGTCTAGGTGAGACCAAAAATAACTGGACAAAAACCTGTTTAATACGTTGCCACAGAAAATAAATAAAACTGTTTAACTGAAAGGAGTGTGTGGCGGCACAGTAGGAATCAACAAGTTGCCATTGTGTGGATAGCTTTGAGGCTTCCATGTGGACCTTTCTCTTGGCTTATCAGGTCTGAACTGAGACACCATCTCCTAGGAGTGACCTCCTTTATACCAACTGGACCAGAAGGGGCAGGGCCTCTTTGGTTCCATTGTCCTCAAGGGGCAGTTTCTCGAAGCTGTGAGGGACAAAGACCACTAGCGACAGCTGCCTCCTGTCCCACATACTTTAGGTGAGCCCAGAAGGCGATCCTTTGACATGCATGCATGACACTACATTGCACTTTTACATTTGCATTTATTTGATTAGCAGACACTTTTATCCAAAGTGACTTACAAATTAGGTCAACATCAGTCTGGGTCACTGTTTAGGAGGAGGTGATACAGGACAAGGTTACAAAATTGGCCATCACAAGTGAGGAGCTCAGAACAAAGTACAAGCAAGTTACAATTACTAGCTTACAAAAACCTAACAGCTACTGTCATTTTTATAGAAATTCACCAAATAAGGGAGTCTTCAAATGCTTCTTAAACAGAGTGATGGCATCAGAAGTTCATGCTGAGGTCAACACTATGCTTTAAAAGAGTCAGAATTGGAACATGATGCCACACAAAGGTGGCATCACCAGAGGCTGAAATGTAGAAACTATGGAACAAGATGATAGAGCCTAGTGAGAAGGTGTATAGGCAAAACAAGAGGATCCAGCACCAATCCTTGGTGCACCCCATGCTTATCTAGTATACCGTTCACTACTCTTCTCATCAACACACATGGTAGAATGTTCTCAAAATGTAGGATTCATTCCATGTGACGGTAGTCCCAGTGATGCAGAGGTCAGAGAGGGTGCAAAGAAGGATCTTATGTTTGACTGTGTCAAAGGCAGAGGAGAGGCCTAGAAGGATGAGGACAGATGACGTGTTGGTATCTCTAGCCAACCGTAACATGTCAACAACAGTGAGTATGGTCATCTAGATGGAATGGCCCCTCTTGAAGCCTGATTGATTAGGATTCAAGCAGTCTCTTCTGTAGAAGGAAGGATGAGACTTGGTTAGAAATTTTTTGAAGAGAGAAGAGAGAAGAGGAACTGGTCTGTAATTGCCTACTGGAGAAAATACCTGTGCTTAGTGTTGTGTTGATGACGAGTGTAACTGGCCAAAATGAATGAAGTAAAGAGCCTGGATAAGATCAAATACACAGGTAGTGCAGTGGCTAGAGTTCCTACATCGATGGATTGAAGGCCAGACGTCCACATGACCATCATTATCTAATTCTTCTACATGAATCCTGAAATCCATGAGGACTGATTGAGATCATTGATGTTAGGTAGAATGCCCAGTGGGCACTGCGTGGTCTCGTGGCCTCAGAGCTCTGCAGATTTTGTTTTTTTCTGTTCTCCAAGCCATCAGACCTTACTGCATTCTTTGTTAATTAGTATTGCCTAATTTCTTTTTTCTTTCTTCATATTGTAAAGCACTTTATGCTACATCATTTGTATGAAAACGTGCTATAGAAATAAATGTTGTTGTTGTTGTAGAGAGTAACTTGGAAACAACAATGGTGGAGAGTGTGGAGATAAACTGGAGAAGAATATTAGGGCTGGTGAGAAGTGACTGCTGATGACAGACACCTTTTCCTGAATGATGGTTGCAAAGTCATCGACAGTCAAGGAGATTGAAGGTGGAGGAGGGTTGAGGAGAGAGAGGTGAAAGCAGTTAACAAGCTTGGAGTATCAGTAGTGTAGACATGTGCTACACAAGACATTGTAGTGGCCCTGTGATTCATGAATCCAGCATCCTAGTTTTGAATCCTGCACCCACTCCTTGTGTGTGTGTGTGTGTGGAGTTTTCACATCCTGTTTGTGCCTGTGTGGGTGTTTCTCTGACTACACCTAAGCCTTGCACCTGAGCCCATATGTACCAACAATGGAACAAGTGGCTTTAGAAAATGGATTGATAAATAGGTGGATGTGAAATAGCATTTTTGCCTTCCATTAAGACTTCTAAATTCAAATTGCATCATTCAAAAAGATTTTATTAATCTTTCATATTAATTTATGTGACAAGATGGTTGCATAATTCCCAGGAAATGTCTGCTCCACAGTTTTTTCACACCTCCCACACTGCTGCTGATAATACAGTGACTGATTTTGATTTCTCAGCATTATGAAGAGTAACATAGCATAATATTCAGAAAATGACTTAGTCCAGTTTAGGGTCCTGAGTGTATCACAGCAGCATGGGACATATGTAAAGTGAAAGACATCCCTGGACAAAGAAGTGGAAGACATCCCTGGACAAAGCACCCACTCATCACAGGATCCGCACTCACACTGGGCCAAATCAGAGTCACCAGATATTGTCTTTAAGGGTATGGGAGGTAAACCAGAAGACAGAGGATGCAAACTCACCACAGGCAGAGATGGGGCATAATGTTTAAGTCCAGGAAGTTGGGTCGGTGAAGCCACAATGCTGACAACTGTAGCACTGAACCACATGCAGGAATCGCCAGGGAGAGGGGTCCTTTCATCGGATTGGCTGGCCCAGCGCTGACTCAGCTGTGGAATGGCCAATAGGGGGAGGCAGCTTGATGGCCGAGGTCTCCAGGACTCTGAACAAATCCACATCGTATTATGTGATATCATCTACTGTTGAATTCTGCTCTGTACTTGTAATAGTTTTATTTTACTATTAAATTGTATTGAGGATTACTTGTTTTTTGTTCTGTGTATTGTATTGTATTTACCCCCCTTATTTTTGACACCCACTGCACGCCCAACCTACCTGGAAAGGGATCTCTCTTTGAACTGTCTTTCCTGAGGTTTCTTCCATTTTTTTTCCTTACAAGGATTTTTTTGGGAAGTATTTTCTTGCTTTCTTAGAGAGTCAAGTCTGGGGGGCTGTCAAAAGGCAGGGCCTGTTAAAGTCCGTTGTGGCACTTCTTGTGTGATTTTGGGCTATTCTATTTTGGACTTTGTTAAATGGTGCGACTCAAACCACCTACACCTGAACACCAGCAAAACCAAGGAGCTGGTGGTGGATTTGAGGAGGCCCAGACCCCTCATGGACCCCATGATCATCAGAGGTGACTGTGTGCAGATGGTGCAGACCTATAAATACATGAGAGTGCAGCTGGATGATAAATTAGACTGGACTGCCAATACTGATGCTCTGTGTAAGAAAGGACAGAGCCGACTATACTTCCTTAGAAGGCTGGCGTCCTTCAACATCTGCAATAAGATGCTGCAGATGTTCTATCAGACGGTTGTGGCGAGCGCCATCTTCTATGCGGTGGTGTGCTGGGGAGGCAGCATTAAGAAGAAAGACGCCTCACGTCTGGACAAACTGGTGAGGAAGGCAGGCTCTATTGTTGGCATGGAGCTAGACAGTTTGACATCTGTGGCAGAGCGACGGGCGCTCAGCAGGCTCCTATCAATTATGGAGAATCCACTGCATCCACTAAACAGTGTCATCTCCAGACAGAAGAGCAGCTTCAGTGACAGTCTGCTGTTACTGTCCTGCTCCACTGACAGACTGAGAAGATCGTTCCTCCCCCAAACTATGCGATTCTTCAGTTCCACCCCTTGGGGGGGGGGGGGTAAACGTTAACATTATATAAAGTTATTGTCTGTTTTTACCTGCATTACTATCAATCTTTAATATTGTTTTTTATATCAGGAAGGTGCTGCTTGAGTATGTGAATTTCCCCTTGGGATTAATAAAGTATCTATCTATCTATCTATCTATCTATCTATCTATCTATCTATCTATCTATCTATCTATCTATCTATCTATCTATCTATCTATCTATCTATCTATCTATCTATCTATCTATCTATCTATCTATCTATCTATCTATCTATCTATCTATTCAAAAAAAATTGTATTGTATTGTATTGTATTCTGTGTTCTCTGCTTTCTGATGGGGTGTTGATGCTGAAAATAGGCCAGCCTTCCACGTACTTGCTGTAGCTACTTTGTCAGAACCTACCATGGCAGCTTCGGGCACTAGGCAGGAACCCATCCACTTTGCAATCCTGAAATGTATTGAAGACAGAGACAATGTTAAGTATATTGAGTTTCGGATAACAATACATACAGTATCTCCATATATGAAAGCCCTCTTCCTTGCATGTTTGCTCAAGGCTGCAGACTCATGGAGAGAGCTACATTGGGTTCATTAAGTATTCAGACCCCTTCACTTTTTCACATTCTGTTATGAGCTAAAATCATTTAAAATCATTTTCATTCATCATGCAACACCCCAGACCCCATAATGATAGAGCGAAAACAGGATTTAAGCAATTTTTGCAAATGCATTAAAAAAAAAATCACATTGACACAAGTATTCAGAGCTTTTGCTATAAAACCTGTAATTTGGCTCTTCCGATTCCTATTCTGTTGATCATCCTTGAGATGTTTCTACACATTGTGTAGAGTCCCCCCTAAAGTTAATTAAACTGACTGGAGCTGATTAATAAATGCACATGCCTGCCTATAGAAGGTTCCACAGCTGAGCCAAAACCAATACATGAGGTCAAAGGAATTGCCAGAAGAGCTTAGAAGATAGGATTGTGTCAAGGCATAGATTTAGGCAAGGCCACAACACATTCCTGCAGCACTGAAGGTTCCCATGAGCACAATGAGCTAAATAATTCTTAAATGGAAGAAGTTTGGACTAATCACTATTTTTTCCAGAGCTGGCTGCCGAGCCAAACTGAGCCATCTGGGGAGAAGGACTTTGGTAAAAGAGGTGACTAAGAACCCAATTGTCACTCTTTTTTGAGTTCTAGAGAACCTGTCTGGAGATGGGAGAAAATTCCAGAAAGACAACCATCACTGCAGCACTCCACCAATCTGAGATTTATGACATACTGACTAGGCAGAAGCCTAGCCTCAGTAAAAGACACATAAAAACCCATTTGGAGTTTGCAAAAAGACACCTAAAGGACTCACAGACTTTGAGAAATAAGACCATCTAATCAGAAGAAACCAAGATTGATGTCATGTTTGGTGGAAACCGTGAGAAACAAGACCCTCTAACCTGAAGAAACCAAGATTAGCATCATGTCTGGAGGAAACTGGGCACCGCTCATCACCTGCTTAATACCATTCGGACAGCAAAGTATGGTGGTGGTACCATCATGCTATGAGGTTGTTTTTCAACAGCAGGGACTGGGAGAAAATGCGGGGTACATGAAAACCTGCTCCAGAGTATTCTAGACCCCAGACTGAAATGAAGGTTCACCTTTCAAAAGGACAATGTCCCTAAGAACATAACAAGGATAACACAGGAATGGCTTAGTTACAACTCTGGGAATCTTCTTGAGTGACCTAGCCAGAGCCCAGACTCAATCTCAATTGAAAATCTCTGGAGAGACCTACAAATAGCCGTCCACCGATGGTCTCCATCCAACCTGACAGAACTTGATAGGATCGGAAGAAGCATGCACTGATACAACGTGTTGCTGCAACCCACCACATGACGAACCACCTCAGGATCCCAAATTAGGACCTGCAACGGGTGACACCTCAGCACCACACTAGTTTGAATGGAATGGAGCAATGTGAGGTTTTTGACAGTGTGCCAGTCCTGCCAACAACCCTGTCATTTTCCTTTGCAAGTTGGAGGACCTGCTTGCAGGGATGGATGCAGGTTACCATCATACCCACAGCAATTTGTTAAAAATCAGAAAAATCCAGATGCTCAAAGCTTGTCATGTCAGACTCATGAAGACTGCATACAATTTTTCTTCTTACATTATATTCATAATAAGATTGAATTTATCTTGACTAACAATTAAATCTTTGAATTCAAGATGAGACAATTTACATTTTTCAGTGCTTTGAAAGAATGCTTTATGTTTTATGATTTAACCCAAGTTAAGAAGGAAGAGGGAGTTAGGTTAATATATTTCTGGTAATTTCTGGCAGCATTGTATGTGTTGTTGTGTACGCCAGCTGTTGCTTGGAAGTGGTAAGAGACAGGCCTCCAGTGTTATATATTTCCATGCTGAAAAAGCATTCCAAAATGCACGATAAGTGTGCTTTAAAGGCCCAATTAAAAGGATAAACAGAGCCAACTGATAGAACACAGCCAATTTTGATGACAGCCAACCCTGCTCAGTTGTAACCTTCAATCATTTCAAGGCCCTGTCCACACTGGCGTTTGAATCTTGTTAAAATGAATGCGCTCTGAGTGACTGAGGCATTTAAGTTTCATTTTGTAGCAGCACTTAATTGACTTCTATGACATTACATTCACATTCATTTGCCTCTTTTAAGCAACAACCTGCAGCCCAGATTGTAGTTTTGTGAGTTTACCGATGAGGGGCGCAGTTATCAGGCATTCCAGAGTGTTTTTAACCTGAGGGGTTTGAGGTTCATCCTTCATTGGATCCACAAAATATGGATCACTTGGCTTTATTACATCTGAACATTGACCTCCTTGTGTTAAAAATTCTCCTGATACGGGTGACGTAGGCAGAGAAAACATTGCTGCCGCTACTGGGTTCATCCTCTGCCTGCACAGCAAGTGTGTAATCTATGAAGAAAAATGAAGATTTCTGAATAAGTTCTTCAAATACTGTCAGATGTTAGTTTCAAGTTTTGATTGTCTGCTGGTACAACACCATATTATATGCGAGTCAGGATTAGCCCTGAAGAGTGGCTACTTGTCACCTTGAAGTAAGCAAATATACAAACAGCACTCGGGTATGCACTCAACCACTGGCATTAATAATCCATTAGTAGCTTAGGTTACGTCATTAGCACAAACCGTTTTGAATTCTCTATTATTGTCAGTATTATTTTGTTAATAGTACATGTGAATGTACAGTATGTATGTGGATAATGTGTGTAAATGTGTGAGTTGTAACAGAATGACAAGAGAAAAGATAAAGGTCTGGAGATCCATCCATCCATTATCCAACCCGCTGAATCCGAACACAGGGTCACGGGGGTCTGCTGGAGCCAATCCCAGCCAACACAGGGCACAAGGCAGGAACCAATCCTGGGCAGGGTGCCAACCCACCGCAGGACAGGTTTGGAGATCCACCCTGTATATCCATCCATCCATCCATTATCCAATCCACTATATCCTAACTACAGGGTCACGGGGGTCTGTTGGAGCCAATCCCAGCCAACACAGGAAAGGCAGGAAACAAACCCCGGGCAGGGCGCCAGCCCACCACAGCACCCTGTATAGCAACCAAGTAATCAAAAAAGAGTCCCAAAGTAGACTAACTGAGGAAAGAAAGGAGCGGGCATTTATAGTTACTGTGTCAGAAGAGGCGGGACCATGTGGGGGAGGGCGGAAGTGAGATCAGCAGGAGGGCGTGGTCTGGACAGGAGGGTGGAAGTTGGTGCTGGTTTACATGGGTGTCCCTTCTGAGGCTATTAGAAATAAACTGGATGCATTAGGATTAAAAGTCAAATCGGAGGTAAAAAGCTTAGGGGTAACCGTTGATTGTAATCTGAATTTTAAATCACATATTAATCAGATCACTAGGACAGCATTTTTTCACCTAAGAAACATAGCAAAAGTTAGATCTCTTATATCATCGAAAGATGCAGAGAAATTAGTTCATGCGTTTGTTTTCAGTCGGCTAGATTACTGTAACGCACTCCTCTCAGGTCTACCCAAAAAAGACATCAATCGTTTGCAACTAGTGCAGAATGCAGCTGCTAGAATCCTTACCAGGAAAAGAAAATCCGAGCACATCTCTCCAGTTTTGATGTCACTACACTGGTTACCTGTGTCATTCAGAATTGACTTTAAAATTCTACTTATGGTTTATAAAGCTTTAAATAATCTCGCCCCGGCTTATATATCGGAATGTCTGACACCTTATATTCCAAATCATAACCTCAGATCCTCAACTGAGTGTCTCCTTAGAATTCCAAGAGCAAAACTTAAAAGAAGTGGTGAGGCGGCCTTCTGCTGTTATGCACCTAAAATCTGGAATAGCCTGCCAGTAGGAATTCGCCAGGCTAATACAGTGGAGCACTTTAAAAAACTACTAAAAACACATTATTTTAACATGGCCTTCTCATAATTTCACTGTAATTTAATCCTGATACTCTGTATATCCAATTCATTATAATAACTATTCATTCAAAAACTGTACTAACCCCTACTCTCTCTTCTGTTTCCTTTTCCGGTGTCCTGTTGGTGGTGGCGTGCGCCACCACCATCTACCCAAATCACCATGATGTCCCAACAATGATGGATGGATTAAAATCCAGAAGTCTGTATGACCATCAGCATCAAGTGACTCCGTGAAAAACCCGAACTACAAAGAGGACTATTTCATTTATGTTAGGTAGAATGCCCAGGGGGGACTTTTATTTTATTTTATTGGGGATTTTATTTTTTTCTCCAGCCTTCTGGAGTTTTTTTTTGTTTTTTTCTGTCCACCCTGGCCATCGGACCTTACTCCTTTCTATGTTAACTAATGTTGTCTTATTTTAATTTCTTATTTTGTCTTTTATTTTTCTTCTCTTCATTATGTGAAGCACTTTGAGCTACTTTTTGTATGAAAATGTGCTATATAAATAAATGTTGTTGTTGTTGTTCTGTGGATCTGTAGAAAAGGAAGAAGAGAGGTTAGTGCACTTTGTCAACCCTCAAGCTGACATTTTACCCTCAGTTAAGCCCTTTGACTGCCTCACATGTGCACGTGTGAAAAATGAGACAAAGAGCCAAAATAAGGTTTGGGGGCAGCCACCCGTATAATTGTTCCTGGCTGCAAAATAATTGAATTTAGTGTAAAGTTGTGTACAGCTTCGAGTCCAAAAAATAACTGTCTTGTTGAGGCAAAGATGGCGGTTTAAAGGGAGAGTAGAGGAAGTGACGTCAGCGGGGTGGAACCGGACGTGATGTCATTGGAGCCAAAACTGGAAGTGGTGTAATTGAGACCCCGGAACCGGAAGTTACATCGGTGGTCACGGAAATGGAAGTGACATCAGCGGGACCAGGAGGAATTTCTCGTAATCGGTCTGCAGTGGAAAGAGAGAAAGAATCATCATAGTCTGCCACCCCCTGGGCTGGCATGGAATTACCCTCATTCAGGCCCTTTAGCTGCCTCCCATGCGCACGTATGTGACAATATTATTATAATATATGTATATATGTGCATATATATATATATATATATATATATGTAATCATGGGACTTTGAGTGAACGAAACATAAATGTACTCATTGGGATGTAGGCAGAAACTGACACTTAGAAAAAGCTGCATGCAATGTTTTTTTGATGCCATCCGATCGCGCATCTGACTGAACACAAATGGTGAAAGCCCATGAGTATGGTCTGATTCGCTGCAATGAGAGGAAAAATGCTCAGCAATCAATCCATGCTCACCTGATGCCACAGACAGCAGAAAAACACTCAGTTCATACGCCCGTGTGGACAGGGCCTAAGTCACGTTGCCAGCACAAAGATTCAACAAGAACCAAATCCCCCAACCAGAGGGAATTCATGAAGATATCAGGTGAAAAAAAAGAGTTGTTGATATCTTTCAGCATGGAAAGGGTTACAAAGCCCTTTCTAAGGTTCTGGGACCACACCAAACTCCACAGCTTCCTAATGGAAACGCTTGAAACAGTAAATAGTCTTCCCAGTAGTGGCCAACCTGCCAAACTTCCTCCAAAATTATTCATGATGTCACAAAGAATCCTAAAAAAACATCTAAAGAACTGTAGACTCCTGTTGCATCAGCAAAGGTCAGTGGGCAAGACCCTACAATCAGAAAGACCCTGAGAAAAAAGGGCTTCATTGCAGAAAAGCAAAGCAGAAGCCACTGCTAACCAAAAAGAGCAGAAATACACTTCTGTCATTTGTGTTAAGCTGTGAGACAATCTCCAGACATTTTTGGGAGAGTGTCCTGTGGACAGATAAAGCAAGGCTGAAATTTTTTCGATGATGACAGTCCTATTGTCTCTAGCATAAAGCAAACACAACATTCCACAGTCAGATTGTCATACCGACAGTCAAACATGGTGGTGGTAGTGTGATGATGTGCAATTCTTTGCTGCCTCAGGACCTGAATGACATACAGTGGTGTGCAAAAGTATTTGACCCCCTTGAAAGTCTTCATAATTGTCTGCAAGACAAAAGATTTGTACACATATTTTTCCATTCAGTATTTTGAATGTGAACTCTGATGCTGTAACAATACAATTCCAAAGTCAAAATAAACCATTTTCTTTAGATATTTAACTGAAGAAGAAAAACTCAAAAGTTAGGGTCTGCATTAAGCATTTAAACATCTGTGCTTTGGAATCATGCAGATACAAGTCAGGAGCTTCAGTACATGTTCAGGTCAAACACCAGGATGATGAAATTATATGTGAGATGTAAAACTGCTGAAATTGCGAGATGCAATCACGTCAGCATGGACTAGAATCTCAAGGGAATATTTCCACCTTCTTGTGAATTCCATGCCATGAAGAACTAAGAGTGTTTAGGAGGCCCAGACCCCTCATAGACCCAGTGATCATCAAAGGTGACTGTGTGCAGATGGTGCAGACCTATAAATATCTGGGAGTGCAGCTGGATGATAAATTAGACTGGACTGCCAATACTGATGCGCTGTGCAAGAAAGGACAGATCCGGTTATACTACCTTAGAAGGATGGCGTCCTTCAACATCTGCAATAAGATGCTGCAGATGTTCTATCAGACAGTTGTGGCGAGCGCCCTCTTCTACGCAGTGGTGTGCTGGGGAGGCAGCATTAAGAGGAAAGACGCCTCACGTCTGGACAAACTGGTGAGGAAGGCAAGCTCTATTGTTGGCATGGAGCTGGACAGTTTAACATCCGTGGCAGAGCGAAGGGCGCTCAGCAGGCTCCTATCAATTATGGAGAATCCACTGCATCCACTTAATAGTATCATCTCCAGACAGAAGAGCAGCTTCAGCGACAGACTGCTGTCACTGTCCTGCTCCACAGACAGATTGAGGAGATCGTTTCTCCCCCAAACTATGCGACTCTTTAATTCCACCCGGGGGGGTAAACGTTAACATTCAACATTATACATAGTTATTGTCTGTTTTTCACCTGCATTATTATCATTCTTTAATTTAATATTATTTATTGTATCAGTATGCTGCTGCTGAAGAATGTGAATTTCCCATTGGGATTAATAAAGTATCTATCTATCTATCTATCTATCTATCTATCTATCTATCTATCTATCTATCTATCTATCTATCTATCTATCTATCTATCTATCTATCTATCTATCTATCTATCTATCTATCTATCTAAAGGTGACTCTACCCAATATTAGTACAGTGGTCCTAATAATTTGGTCAGTGAGTGTATATTCATTTATTTAGTAGCATAATTGGACATTCTCAAGCCTAATGAATCCCATTTTTGATCACCGACTGTGCCCAGGTAACACTGAGTGTAGGATAGACAGAAGTCAATGAAGGAAGAGGTGCCAGTCCACTGTAAAGCTATATTAAAAATATCCATGACCTGCCATAATATTGTGAAATATAGTTTATACAATTCAATACGCTGGGTGTAGGATAGAAAGGAGTCAACAAAGGAAGAGGTGCCAGTGCACTGCAACACTATATTAAAAATACTCATGACCTATCATAACACTATGAAATATCTCTCTATTATAAAAGAAAATCTTGAGATGAGACTATTGCCAAGAGATTTTCCCAAGTCCCACCCTCCTCTCAACCATTTACGGTTAACGGCCCAGGCCCACGGTCCTCTCACCACTCATTCATGTGAATGCTTTTGTCAGACACAGTTCCTGGGCTCTCAGCTCTTATAAATTTTTACGTTTTCCTCACTTTAAGTTCCCAATAAAAGAAGACTTATTATGTCCAAATCTTATTGAAGAATTTCATCCCGAAGGGTTATCAACAGAAGAAATGAGTTACACGGGCAATCCTAGCACCAAAAAATGATGAAGTCAAATGAATTAATGCGAAAATTGTCAAAAGGTTACACAGCATATTGGTTAAAAGCATATCAATAGACTATGTTGAAACAGTTGGTGGCGCTGGTGCGGAAGATGAAAACATCAACTTACAATATCCAGTAGAATATCTGAATTACTGTTGAAAGAAGGATGTATCGTAATATTATTGCGTAATTTATGTCTGAGTGATGGGCTATACAATAGGACAAAATTATTTGTTTTCAAAATTGGTTGAAAATTTTAACAGGCGACAAGAAAGGTAATGTAGCACATCTTCAGGGGATAACATGAGACACCAAAGGAGATCTTGATATGCCATTCGTATTAAAACATTTACAGTTTCCTGTTAAAATAGCTTTTGCTCTTACATTTAACCAATCACAGAGACAAACATTCAAAAAAGTCAGTTTTTATTAGAGAGAAAAAATGATATTCACTCACGGGCAGCTATACATCGCGTTGTCACGATGTAAGTCCAAACACGGAATCATAATTTAATGCGATATCGACGAAAAGTTAATTAAAAAAATTGTTTTTACCGAAGTTTTACAGTAAAAGTATAAGTTTAAAAAGTATTTGCATGTTAATTCGACGGAGTGGTGGCTCTGAGGCTAGGGATATGCACTGGCGATCGGAAGGTTGCCGGTTTGAATCCCGTAAATGCCAAAAGGGAGTCTGCTCTGTTGGGCCCTTCAGCAAGTCCCTTAACCAGCAATTGCTGAGTGCTTTGAGTAGTGAGAAAAGCGCTATATAAATGCAAAGAATTATTATTATTATTATTAATTTCAAAGCCAAACAGAATGAAAACGTATAACGCAACGAATACTTCTAACACAACATGAAACATAATTTTTTTCAATTTATTACGTTTTACTATTTTTTTTACTATGGTTAATTACTCGATGTAATGTAAAATACTTAGGTCTATTATGCATATGTAACAATTCCCATGAAAATAACAATCTGTTTAAACTGTACATCCGCTTACCCATACACGAGTGGCAGAGCCATGAAGTGGTTAGCGCGTAGTGCCCGCCCAGGGGTTGGCGAGTGAAGCAGAGCCCCCTAGTAGTTTATACAATTCAAGGGTGCATGAGACCTAACAGCCCTGGATGTAAGACAGGACCAACCCTGGATGGCGTACCAGCTCTTTAGTGTGGCACTTTTAATGCATTAATTCTCTTGTCATTCTGTGTATAACAAAACATGATATAGTAACTGGTCTTGAAAACGATTACCTGTGATTGTCGGCTGAGTGTGCTGTCTTCTTGACAAAAGAGCCCACCCTGACACAAGGGCCCTTCGACTGGTGACAGCGACTCGCTCTGAGAGTGGCTTGATGATGATGAGAGCTGAGTCATTATGACTTCTCCATCACATCAGTCGGTGTGTAGTGTGTAAAACAAAAGAGAGATTGTGTGCACTGAAAAGAAGACCTACATTTTATGTGCACAATTGAATACAGAAGCCAATTCAAGGGAAACAATACAACTTTAGAATACATATTCTTGAGCAATGCCATAAAAAAAATCATCCTTTTATTCCTTTATTTTTTGTTTTTAAGAGAAGGGCTCAGATTGACCGTTATGTAAGCCCTGTGTTAGTGCTAACTTTGTGGCTGCCAAGTTTTTTGCATGGAGAAAAAAAACACAAAAAAAATAAATATACAGCAGGCTGATAAATCCAAAGGGACAACACGGCCGCATCCCAGTCTGGCACAGCTGATTTTAGAGACAGCCGGGTCCCTTGGCAGTGTTCCTAAATTTAACATTCTCACTGATCTGCAAGGCTTGACTAGCTGCATCGCTTCCAGCTTTGTTTAGTCAATCCAAGTGTAATGAATGTGACATTCTCAGAGCCACTTTAGCCACCTCAGGGTAATTGGAGGCTGCAGTCTGTCCCAGCAGCATTGGGCACAAGGCAGGAACTGACCCTGAAGACAACACCAGTCCATTGCAAGGGCATTCAAACACACCAAAACAGTTCAGAATTAACCTGCTAGTTATGTTATGTTTATGTTCTTAAGTATTTATGCCTACTTTGGAACCTTAATATTTTGTTTTTCAAGTATTTGTATATTTTTCACATCATGTACAGTATGTGATGTCACATCACTGTCTCCACACAAGGTCTGTCCATTAAATAACGACACTGTGTTTCTGTCTCTTAAACAAAGCAGTGAGAGCTGATTATGAGCCTGTCCAAACCTGCACGACAGACGACAATACTCTCTGCCATTTAGTTGATTGTCAGTCGCTATTTAATGTGGTTGTGTTTCCCTTTGTGGGCCTGAATCATGCTTAGTTTAAAAGTTAATCAATTTGAAATTTGTAGTAAAATTGAACAAAACACCAAAGGAATCTTTTCAAATGCTTACTGAAGCTTATGGGGAAGACTGCGTGTCTCGAGCGCATGTGTTTCTCCTAAATTGAAATCGGTGCTTAAAGGAATATGTTTTGAGTCAATGGCTGTAGTAAAGAAGAAAAACGTCAGTATGTCTTGAAACAGCTGCTGATAGAAACTGATCTGCTCCACACCTTCGACCATTGGAAACCAAAACTACATCGGTGTGTAATTACGAATGGAGAGAATAATGAAGGGGACAAGCATTAGAATTGTTATATAAATAAAAGTGAATTATTGTGCCAGTCTCGTTATTTAATAGACAGACCTCATGTTTCTAAATAGAAGGAAGTCTGGAACAACCACAACTCTTCCTGGAGCTAGCTGACCAGCCAAATTGAGTAATCGGGGAAGAAAGGCCTTGATAAGACAGATGACCAAGCACCTTATGGTCACTTTGGCTGAGCTCCAGAGAACCTGTCTAGATATGGGAGAAAATTCCAGAAGGACAATCATCGATGAAACACTCTGTCAACCAGAGATTTAAGACAGACTGATCAGACAGAAACCTCTCCTCAGTAAAAGACTCCTGGTCCCAAGCCTGCTTGGAGTCTGCAAAAAGACACATGATGAAACCAAGATTAGCATCATGTAGACATCTAAAGGACTCTCAATCTGTGAGATGAAACCTCTGGTCTGACGAAACCAAGATTAGCGTCATGTCTAGAGGAAATCAGGTATCGCTCATCACCTGTGCAACACATCTACTTTTTTCATGTTTAATTATTGTTATGAGCTAGGGGTCCCAAGGCATGGAATTCCTAAATGGTTCCAAAATGCACTTTCAAAAATGTCCAAAAATATACTGCCAAACCATGGCTAGATAACAGGGCAAACACAGGATCTTTAAAACAAATTGTAATTTTAACAAAATGCTGTGTAGCATGAAAAGCTCGATGAAACACAAATGGGAACTGCCTGAGAAAGGACAGCAATCCTTGGCAAACACAGTCCCAATACAGAATCCAAAAAGCAAAACACAGGTTCAAAAATACAGTAACTCACCAAAAGGCACAAAACACAGCAAAACACAATAAATCACCCACTCCAGAACCCATTCACAATGAACTATGGGAGACTCTCTGGCTTTATAGGGCTGAGGGCAGTTCCTGGCAAAGATTAGCAAGTAGCCCGTTGTTTTTAAAGGTCTTGTTTTTTTATTAATGGATTTTAACCTCCACTAATTCACTCGTTTTAATGGATTATTTATTTAAAGAAGACTTTTGATACATTGCATTTTATTTCATTTGAGCACTGTTTTAAAACACCTCTCACCTTCCAGGAAAGAAGGAAGTGCATACATATAATATAAAGAAGAACTCAGGATTAAAAAAAAAAAAATTATTTTAACAGGCTGGTTAATCTATCGGCCGGTTAATGCGAGGCCAGTTGAGAGGGATTGTACTGTATTTGCAAACCTTTCAGAAGACATGTTTTCACTTTGTCATTATGAAGGGGCAGCATGGTAGGAAGGAGACCAGGGATTGCGTCCCAGGTCCCCCTTGCATGTTCTCCCCAGTTCTGCATGGGTTTCCTCCCACTGTCCAAAAACACACAGGTTGGGTCAATTGGCACCAGTGTGTGCTTGGTTATATGAGTGTGGTGATCATCCTGTGCTAGACTGGTACCCTGTCCAGGGTTTGTCCCTGCCTTGTGCCAATTAATTTGGTGTTGATTGATTGGCACAAATTATAGGATTATCCATTGTCACACATGTGTGAGACCAAGTGAAGGTAATTACCTGTCAGGCTAGGAGATGGCAGGGTGCATTAAGCCTACTTCTGTTATCTCTGCAGGCCAGATACGGGAAAACCTACCTAGTTTATCATCAACAACGTCACTTCTAGTTCCGGCGCCACAAAAGATGTCACTTCCAGTTCAGGGCACAGATGACGTCACTTCCGGTTTTAGCCTTGTTGTGATGTGAAATTTTGCCTACAAGTTGATAAATATTTTGTACGTCTTTATTTGAAACTTAGACAAAGCAATGTAATATTAGTGTTACATTATTGATAATAACAGCAATGGTTTGATGGTTTAAGAACCCCTTCCCCCCTTTTAGGAATGAGTCTCTTTGTAATTTTACGACAGGGTTAGGGGAAGTGCCCTGAAACAATTTTGGCTAATATTTCTCTGCTGAAGTCTCTCAGTCAACCCCCACAGGAAAGCCAGACTGCCTAACTGGCAAGCTTTACCTTAACATATGGTTTGGAGGGCAGGTGTGAAGGTATTCTGTCCCCCCATTGGACTGAAGTCTGGCTGTTTGGAACTGGCTTGTATTTAAGTACTATGATGCCCTATTGGCTGTAGGGATTGGACAGAAAACCTATAAATTTGCTTGCTGTACCCAGCTCTCTCTCTTACCAAACTGATGAAAGACCATCTCACACACAATGAACTGAAAAGGACAACACAATGAAGAGCACAGCTTGGCAGCCATATTGAGACGGCCTTGCGGCCTGTTCTGAAGAAAGCTGACCACAAATGAACTCGAGACATTTTAAGTAACTAACGAGTCTGTGTCCTGCCTGAAACTACACATCAACATTTATCAGGTTGTATGGTTGCCAATATTCAAATTTACTTTGCATATTGTTATTATTTATGAATATTATCAATAATACATGATTTAAATTGTAACTTAACTCCTGCTTGTCTTTTACTACACCTAATTGCCTGAGGTTATACATGTAGAAGGGAAGGTGGGGAGAAGTTATAAAGTACAATACCTTATAAACAGTGGTAAGTCTGGGAGATTTGAGGCATTCTGACAAAGGCTACATATTAATAATACAAAAGGGGAAAATAGAGTAAAATATTACTCTACCAAGACAAAACAGGCCTTTAAAGCCGCCATCATATCACTGCTTCATCAGTTCAGTTTTAGAACTCAATGAGAGCACATCTCGTCTTATTTCTGTACCCTTTTGCAGCCTGGGACAATATATGGTTGACTGCCCCAAACCTTTTTCGTGTGTCGAGACTGATTCTTTCACACCATTTAAAATTAAGTCTACAACACACTGAAGTGTGCAGAAAGTGAAGGGGTCAGAATGCTTTCTGAACCCACTATATGTCTTTGGGATGTGGAAATAAAACCCAAGTACCCCCCAAAAAAAAATACTCATGACTACACATGAAAAAATTTGCCAATTCTACAGGGGTAGTGACCATACTGGGATTTAACCCAAGAGTCTGGATCCATGAGATTGCAGCACTAACTGCCACACCACCTTTCTGCACAAGATGCTATATTTGTGTATGACTGTTCTATATAAGACTTTGTGGTTATGCTCACTGCGCAATATGCTATGCGTAATAACTGTTACATTTGGATTCATGTCCAGTACAATGGAGGGAAATTGGCATGTTATGAGAATATTACCTTGAAATGTGAATGCAGCATGAGACAATGGAGAGTGCTTTATTCATTACAACATTAGAACAACGGTGAGGAGAACAGGCAATTCAGCCCAACAAGGTTGTCCGTCCTATTCAACTACAACGGTGAGTCAAAAATTATCCACACGCTGGTTATATTAAAACATCTGTTGGCAGCACTGTCTTATCAGAGCTTTCCGTACGAGGTCCTTGCCTCCCCAGTCACTGCTGTGAAGGTGTGAACGTCTTACGTTAGATCGTTTGCAACTGCGGTGCAAGAAACAATGGGTGCCCCCACTTGTAATTTGCATAAAAGAAGAGCAAGGTGATTCAATTTTTTGTGGTCTGAGGCTGTGCCTGATGCCTATATTTATCGAAGACTTTGTGAACAGTATAGAGAAAGTGTTTTTTCACGAAGAAGTGTGTATGAAAGGATGGAAGAGTTCGAGGAAGGTCGCACAAGTGTCAGCCATAAAGAAGGAGCCGGACGCCCGTCCACGTCCACGACTGAAGACAGCATTGAGCGCGCACGTGAAATGATTGTGTTGAATAGACGAGTGACAGTAGATGATATGGAAAATCATTTACAAATCAGCCATGGCTCTGCCTATACAATAATCCACGACAAACTTTGGTTTTGAAAGAAGCCCAACGAGGATGAAGATTCACGTCTGATGAAGAGGTGAAGACGGTGGTGTATTGGTGGCTCAAAGCTCAGGAATACGAAAGCTTGTTGACGGATAGACAAAGTGTATTGAAATGCAGGGAGATTATGTCGAAATATGATGTATTTGTCGTTTCTGAAAGTTGATTAAAGTAAATTCTACAGCCAGAGTGAGGATAATTTTTGACTTACCCTCGTAGATTGTCCAAAATAACATCATGTTGAGATCTGAAGGTCTCTGAAATCCTACTCTCCACCACACTAGTTAGTAATTTATTCCATGTGTCTAGAGTCTTTTGACTTCAGGCATCCCCTTCCACAGATGTCCTGGATGGCTGGGGCTGAGGGTCCAGAGATGGAATGGGTTGTTTTAATCAATCAGCCTTGCTGTCAATTGTCATTGTCAGTGCCCTCCATTTTGCAATTGCAGTAGGCGAGGATCTGCTGAGACACATCAACTCTCTTTAGCCTTCTCATTAAGCAAGAATGGTGTTGAGCCTTCTTGACAAACCAAGTGGGGCCGAGGGACCATGAGAGACCGTCAGGTATAAGGACCACTGAGTGAATATGGTGCTCAAGCCTGAATCCCAATTTGATTGTCCTGTCTCTCTCCCTCCTTACCCCTAACTGCCCCCATTAGCCTTTCTGGACAATGTCCAATCAATTTAATTTGCCACCGAATAACCCCATTCAAGGTCTGGAAACATCTCAAGTAGAATTAAAACAAATAGGATGCAGCACCTGAATAAAATCTGGAGCACCACAACAAGGGGTCTGAATATTTATAGCAATGAGAGATTTCAGTTTTTGAGTTTTAATAAATTTGCAAACCTTTCTGAAAACATGTTTTCACTTTGTCATTGTGGACCATTGAGTGTAGATTGATGAGCAAAAACGGTAAATGCATAAATTTAAAAATTAAATCTACAACACAATCAAGTGTGCAGGGGTCAGATTGCTTTCAGAATCCACTGTAGGCTGCACCTCCGGACATCTCCAGTTAAGCTGGTTTTCTCAGTATGCTGCTTGCTTAGACAAATTTAAAATACAACTTGCAGAAATGCTTTGAAATTTGGGCAACATCAGGAAATACGGGTACCACTTCATGAAGGGAAAGTATTGTGCCAGAATCAGACTTTTCATGGTGGGTTCTTAACTGGTTTTAACATTTTAGGCATCCTGACATCTGATCTAACCAGTTTCAGAGTGATGTCTGTCAAGTGTGCCTCTGAGGGGTCAGGATGTGAGCCTGTGGGCACAATCACTCAAACAAGAATCACTAAATCTGAATGTCAGTACAAAATGTCAGAAACCTATTGATTTTAAACTAAATTGCTTTAGAACATTTTGCCCTGCGATTTTGGTGGAGCTCAATTCAGATTACTAGAAGAAACGTTTTTCCAACAAAGTATAATTGTTCCATTTTATTCCAAAAATAAAAAATATTGACCTGGTATATTTCATTGCTAAAAATCAGAGGTTGAAGTAGGGAAAGTTCTGTTCTGGACTGATCAGATTTAAAAAAAAAATGATTTAGTGCTCACATAGGCCCGTTCTGGAGAATAAATTTGTCAGTTATTGAAACTGTAGACTATTTATATTAAGTTTTTATTAGAAACTTAAGCTTAAAGAAACTAATTTACAAAGGAATTTATGTACAGAGGCAATTTACACTGAAAGTATCCTTTCTTGTGGACTCATAATCTTCTTCTTAAGAATTAAATATCATGTTGCTTTTACATTTCTATACTTTCTCTTTATATCTAGAGTGACTGAAGTAATGAAGTAAATATTGTATATAAAATCCTCCATAAAGTTTGGAACAAAGACACATTTTTCCTCTCATTTATCCCTCTGCTCTACAGCTTAAACTTATACATCAAACAATTCAGATGTGCACATTATAGACTTTCATTTAAGGGGATTTTCACACATTTCAGTCACACTTTGTAGAAATGACACTTTTTCTATAGGGTGGTCCAAATCTAATTATGCAACTGTTTGACTGACAACCGTCTCCCTGCCATTTTGGAATTCAGGGCAGGTGCTGTCATCTATCGGCAACAAAAAGAATTTTAAGTGAAATCTCTATGTGCAGGGCAAGTGCCGTGAATTCTCTATGTAATAAACTTAATAAGTTATAGCGTAATGAAAATTGCATAATTAGATCTGGACCACCCTATATGTGGTCCTCCCATTTCAGGGCACCACAATGTTTCATAATTGGCATCACAGATGTCTGTGATTCCTCAGGTGGGTTTGATTGCTTCATAAGAAACCTTGGCTTGCTTCTACCCTTTGGAGTCTGCAGTTGGCACTGTTCAACATGAGTACAAGAGTTGTGCCCATGAAAGCCAAAGAAGCCATCATGATAGATAGATAGATAGATAGATAGATAGATAGATAGATAGATAGATAGATAGATAGATAGATAGATAGATAGATAGATAGATAGATAGATAGATAGATAGATAGATAGATAGATAGATACTTTATTAATCCCAAGGGGAAATTCAAATACTCCAGCAGCACCTTACTGATACAAAAACAAATATTAAATTAAAGATTGATAGTAATGCAGGTAAAAACAGACAATAACTTTGTAAAATGTTAACGTTTACCCCCCCGGGTGGAATTGAAGAGTCGCATAGTGTGGGGGAGGAACGATTTTCTCAGTCTGTCAGTGGAGCAGGACAGTGACAGCAGTCTGTCGCTGAAGCTGCTCTTCTGTCTGGAGATGATACTGTTCAGTGGATGCAGTGGATTCTCCATGATTGACAGGAGCCTGCTGAGCGCCCGTCGCTCTGCCACAGATGTTAAACTGTCCAGCTCCATGCCAACAATAGAGCTTGCCTTCCTTACCAGTTTGTCCAGGCATGAGGCGTCTTTCTTCTTAATGCTGCCTCCCCAGCACACCACCGCGTAGAAGAGGACACTCACCACAACCGTCTGATAGAACATCTGCAGCATCTTATTGCAGATGTTGAAGGACGCCAGCCTTCTAAGGAAGTATAACCGGCTCTGTCCTTTCTTACACAGAGCATCAGTATTGGCAGACAAGTCTAATTTATCATCCAGCTGCACTCCCAGGTATTTATAGATCTGCACCATCTGCACACAGTCACCTCTGATGATCACGGGGTCCATGAGGGGTCTGGGCCTCCTAAAATCCACCACCAGCTCCTTGGTTTTGCTGGTGTTCAGGTGTAGGTGGTTTGAGTCGCACCATTTAACAAAGTCATTGATTAGATCCCTATACTCCTCCTCCTGCCCACTCCTGATGCAGCCCACGATAGCAGTGTCATCAGCGAACTTTTGCATGTGGCAGGACTCTGAGTTGTATTGGAAGTCCGATGTATATAGGCTGAACAGGACCGGAGAATGTACAGTCCCTTGTAACGCTCCTGTGTTGCTGACCACAATGTCAGACGTGCAGTTCCCAAGACGCACATACTGAGGTCTGTCTTTAAGATAGTCCACGATCCATGCCACCAGGTATGAATCTACTCCCATCTCTGTCAGCTTGTCCCTAAGGAGCAGAGGTTGGATGGTGTTGAAGGCGCTAGAGAAGTCTAGAAACATAATTCTTACAGCACCACTGCCTCTGTCCAAGTGAGAGAGGGATCGATGTAGCATATAGATGATGGCATCCTCTGCTCCCACCTTCTCCTGATATGCAAACTGCAGAGGGTCGAGGGCGTGTTGAACCTGTGGCCGAGGTGAGAGTGAGAGTGGGTTAGGGTGGTCAAACCTGTTAAAGAAGTTGTTCATTTGGTTTGCTCTCTTCACGTCTCTCTCGATGGTGGTACCCCACTTCGAGCTGCAGCCAGTGATGATCTTCATCCCATCCCACACTTCCTTCATGCTGTTATTCTGCAACTTCTGCTCCAGCTTTCTCCTGTACTGCTCCTTCGCCGCCCTGAGCTGGAATCGGAGTTCCTTCTGCACGCGCTTGAGCTCATGCTGATCACCGCCTTTAAAAGCCCTTTTCTTCTGGTTCAAAAGGCCCTTGATGTCACTTGTAATCCATGGCTTGTTGTTAGCATAGCAGCGTACTGTTCTTACTGGAACTACAATGTCCATACAGAAGTTGATGTAGTCAGTAGTGCAGTCAACAACCTCCTCAATGTTCTCACTATGTGATCCCTGCAGGATATCCCAGTCTGTAGTTCCAAAACATTCTCTCAGAGCATTCTCAGCCTCCGGGGTCCACTTCCTGAATGATCGTGTGGTTACAGGTAGGACCCTCACTTTTGGTTTGTAGTGAGGCTGAAGCAGAACCAGGTTATGATCTGCTTTCCCAAGCGCAGGCAGTGGGGTGGTACTGTATGCGTCTTTAACGTTTGCATACAGTAAATCAATAGTCTTATTTTCCCTGGTGTTACAGTCCACATACTGGGAGAAGGCAGGTAATGTTTTGTCCAGCGTCACATGGTTAAAGTCTCCAGCGATTGGCACAAGCGCCTCAGGGTGCTGCGTTTGTAACTTAGCAACAGCAGAATGGATGATGTCACTCGCTGTCTCCACGTCCGCCCGAGGAAGGATGTACACGATGACAACAATGACGTGTCCAAACTCCCTGGGCAAGTAATAGGGACGCAAACTTACGGCCAACAGTTCGATGTCCCTGCAGCAAGTGGAGACTTTGACGTTAACATGTCCAGAGTTACACCACCGTGTATTAACAAAGAGAGCGAGTCCTCCTCCTTTGTGCTTCCCACAGGTACTTGCATTTCTGTCCGCTCTAACTGTGTTAAACCCGGGTAGCTCCACGTTAGCATCTGGGATGGTGTTAGTTAGCCACGTTTCGCAAAAACACAACAAACTGCATTCTCTGTAGGTTCTGACATTTTTCACCAGCGCAGCCAGTTTGTCGATCTTATTTGAGATTGAGTTCACATTCCCCAGAATCACAGAAGGCACCAAAGGCTTAAAATGCCACTTTCTCGCAAGCTGCTTCATTTTTAGCTTAGTGCCAGCTCTGCTGCCACGATACCGCCTTCTTACCTCGTCAGGTAAATAGGGAACCACACCGATACTGGCATTTGTTCTCAGCGCTTGAAGTTGAGTACTTGAATAGACTAGTCTCAGCGTGTAAAAATCCATGCCCACGTTGTAAAAGTAAGTGTGTCCAGGGAATAAATCCACATAAAATAAAGTGATAGGAGTGATCAATAAATAAAAATAGAAAAATAAAAGTAGAAAAGTACACATACACATACAGTCATACGGAGCTGCTGAAAAGGCTGCCACTCTCGGTGGCGCCGAAACTACAAAAATCATGAGTCTGAAAAACAAGAATAAAACCATTAGAGACATCGGTAAAGCCTCAGGATGACCAAAATCCATCCATCCATTTTCCAACCCACTGAATCTGAGCACAGGGTCACGGGGGTCTGCTGGAGCCAGTCCCAGCCAACACAGGGCACAAGGCAGGAACCAATCCCGGGCAGGGTGCCAACCCACCACAGGACACACACAAACACAGCCACACACCAAGCACACACTAGGGACAATTTAGAATCGCCAGTCCACCTAACCTGCATGTCTTTGGACTGTGGGAGGAAACCCACGCAGACACGGGGAGAACATGCAAACTCCACGCAGGGAGGACCCGGGAAGTGAACCCTGGTCCCCAGGTCTCCCAACTGTGAGGCAGCAGCGCTACCCACTGTGCCACCGTGCCACCCTATGACCAAAATCAACTGTCTCAAATATCATTAAGAAGAAAGAACATACTGGTGAGCTCAGTAATCACAAAGGGACTGGTAGGCCAAGGAAGACCTCCACTGCTGAGGACAGAAGAATCCTTACTATGGGAAAGATAAAGCCCCAAAGGCCTGTCTGACAGACCAGAAACGGTCTTCAAGAGGCCAATGTGTGTGTGTCAGAGACGACTATCAGCAGAAGACTTCATGAACAGAAGTAAAGAGGCCAAACTGCAAGATGCAAACCACTAGTTAGCCACAAAAACAGGATGGCCAGATTACAGTTTGTAAAAAAAAAAACTTAAAAGACCCTGCAGACTTCTGGAAAAAGGGTCTTGTGGACAGATGAGACAAAAATGAACCTGCATCAGAGTGATGTGAGAGCAAAGTATGGAGATAAAAAGGAACTGCCCAAGGTCCAAAGCATTACACCTCATCTGTTAAACAACATGGTGGCTGGTGTTGTTATGGCTTGGGCATGTATGGTTGCCACAGGTCCTGGCACACTTCTCTTTATTGATGATGGAACTGCTGACAGGAGCGGCACAATGAATTCTGAGGTGTGTAGCAAGATTTGATCTGCTCAAATTCCAGCAAAAGCCTCCAAACTCATTGGATGGTGCTTCATCCTACACAAAATGATAAGCCAAACATACTTCTGAGGCAATACAGGAGTTTTTCAAGGTGAAAAAATGGAAAATTCTTGAATGGCAAAGTCAATCACCCAATTTAAATCCAATTGAGCATGCTCTCCATATGCTGAAGAGAAAACTTACAGGGACAAGCCACCCACACAATCTGGAGCTGCAGATGGCTGCATTAGAGGTTTGGTAGAGCATCACTAGAGAAGGTCCTCAGCACCTGGTTGCATGAAAGGGATATGCGACAAAGTACTACTGTAAATATGATGGCTTTAATAGATCTGCCATTGCTGGCACCAAAAAAAATGTTGTCATTTCTACATGGTGTGTCTGAAATGTCTGCTAATCCCCTTAAATGAAAGTCTGCAATGTGCACTTTAATCACATCTGAAGTGATTGATTTGTAATTTTACACTGTGGACCAGTGAGGTAAATCAAGGGAAAATGTGTCTTTGTCCCAAACATTCTGGAGGGCACAGTAGATCACATTTCCATTAAAACTTAAATTGATTAAGTAGATCACTGGGCTCAATTAATTTTATGTGTAACATCTATGACTTGACATTGTACCGTCAGTATTATATCCACAACTATATTTTATTTATTTGTACAAAGTTTACATTTGATAACTGAGTTCTTCTCTATGATGCAACATGCTGGTCTCTCTCTAAAAAACAGCTGGCAGACCAAATTTCCACCTTGAGATAATAAACCTGAAATGAAACCATCTCGGATGCTAAAGCTTTTTATTGACTATTTATATTGACTTGCATATTCAAAAGGGCATAATTCTGGGAGGAATCGAGGTGGGGTGGCAGGCCGCGTGCACGTGCGTTACATTTCACCCTGACTGGAATTTATGGAGCAGAAGTGCATGGCTTACACATGGTTTTGTGCATCTGAATTTTTTGTGCGTACACACATTTCCACTTTTGTCCATACGCTATGTTTTAGTGTGAATTCTATGCACTGCATTGTACGTGAGGCCCCTGGACTTTGCCTAAGTGTTCATAGTCAAACTTAAGTCAAGCCCTGATGTTCTTTCTGGATAGTAAAAGTTTCCTCCTGGCACACCCCAAAGATAACAACCAGAAGTGGGATTTGAATCCAGGATGCTAGATCTATAAGGCAGCAGCCCAGGCCACTGTGCCAACCTACCAACCTTGATAAGCATGTAAAATGATATTTGCAATACAAAATTATTCAAGTAAAAAAAACGATGCTCTTCTTGCTGTGTGTCACATTTTTATTCTTTTCTTCCAATAGTGTAATGTAAATGTAAAAAAAAAAAAAATGAAAAGAACACATAGAGTGAATTTGCTGTGTGTTGTATGACTGGCGAGGTGCAGTCGGGGAGGGTGATTTATTAGGTGTGGGTTAGGCATTTTGATGAAAACAATGGATCCGCCAACTTGAATGTCAGCATTCAGAGCTGCTTAGCAACAAGTGCTGCTGCTTATTCAGTTAACTGTTTAGCACTCGGTCTCTGAATAAAGGTGAGCCAGTCTCTTTAGGCTGTCTATGCTACACAAGTCAAATCTGTAAGAATGGTAGAATTTAAAAACCTTCAATTCAAGGGTTGCTACTGCCATCACACAACTTTAGTGTCTAGGGTGAAGATCCTGACTTGGTGGCTCCCTGTGCAGAGTTTACACATTCTTCATGTGTCTCTGCAGGTTGTCTGTGTTATGCTCCAGTTATAGACCAATCACTCTGCTCTTAGATCCTGGAAAAATCTTCATTCATGTCCTTCTTGCAAGACTCCAGCCACTCCTGACAATGAGGCATTGTCTTCAGCAGTCAGTCTTAACTGCAGGCTGCTTCACAATGGATGTTATTCTGTCCCTCAGGCTGCTTTCTTAGATACATAGATAGTGTAACCCTTAAACAGCCGGAACCGGCTGTAGTCGGCTCTCAGTGCAATTTACCAGCACGCAGGAGCCGAGTATATTTGGCAAAGTACATTCGTTGAATGCCGCAACCGGCTAAAGTCGGCTTCCAGTGCAATTTGGAAGCACACCGGAGCCGAGTATATTCGGCGACATACATTCATTGAACTCTGCAACCGGCTAAAGTTGTTTCCCAGTGCAATTTGCCAGCCGAGTATATTCGGCAATGTACATTCATTGAATGCCGCAACCTGCTAAAGTCAGTTCCCAGTGCAATTTGCCAGCACGCAGGGGCCGAGTATATTTGTCGACGTACATTCAGTGAACGCTGCAACCAGCTATAGTCACTTCACAGAGCAATTTGCTAGCACGCTGGAGCTGATCAGTCAGTGTCGTATATTCGTTGAGCAGCCAGCTCATGACCACTGTTGGCCCCGGCAGAACTGCAGCACCTCTGTCCCTGGGATTCAGCCTCTGCACTAGACTAGCCTGCAAGCATCAGCGTTGGCCTCTGTGTGATTGTGTGCATCCAGTTCAAGCGCAGTCAGCTCAGTGATTTACTGAATTTCATCAACGGCGTCAGTTGCACCTTGCACATATAATAATTGATTGTTGCAGTAGTTTTTTTAATAGTTTTTACAGTACATTGGCAGTGTGTAAAATGATCAGTGTTGCAGTAATTGTGATGCTCTTTGCATGAAAAAAATGTGTTCCATTAAAATTTCACATTTTCTTTGTGAATTGTGACATTTACTTAAAAAGTGCAGCAAAAAAGTACTTGGCGTCCAGGAATGCATTAACCCCTCCAAGTATGTGGCGGTTTAAAGGTTAATCGTTCATTGTACATTACTTATATTCATTTGAATCAACAAGCTTTCAGGATATTCTCCCCTTGACATTGAACTGATTTTGCAGATATGGGAAGTTGATGTTATGTTCTGTTAGACCTGGTTAGTGTTCTGAAATAGCAACACCAAAGCAGCAAAAAAGTGGAGAAGGCCTCAAAATATCACAAGTCAGACCAGAACTGCAACTGGAAAAAGCCTCACCCCAGGCAGCTTGGCCCCAAACTGTAAAGGCCGTTGTGACTCAGGAGTCCCAACAGCACATAAGTTGCATAAATATTTCCAAAAATTGCCCTTTAGTGGGAAATTATCATCCAAACCTGACTAGATACAAAAGGGGCCTAGAAGAATCTTTATAAAATAAGATTTATGTTAACAAAAATGTTCTGTAGTACAAGAAGCTCCTTTGATCATTAAAGGAATTGTCTGAGAAGGCAAGGCAATATCATAGTAGCTACAGTCCCAATACAGAATCCTAAGGCAAAGTAAGGAACAAAGCACAGGTTCAAATACCCAGGAAATCACAAATAGCACAGCAAAATACAAGTAAACACTCCACTCTTTAGCGCATTCAAAATGAACCACCTGGAACTATAGGAGGCCTTTTAATTTATAGGGTTGAGGGCAGTTCCTGGTGATGATTGATAGGTGGCCCCGCCTCTTGGGGAGCCACAACTAAAACACAAGGTAAACACTACACTTTACAAGGTAAAGACTACATATAAACATAAGACAAAAACAAAAATAAAGAATGAACATTAAGTACATAAATTAACGAATCAAAGAGACACTAAACATGAACTTGAATCCCACCTTGAGAAGGAACCCTGGAAGATATATGACAAAAGGCAGGATTTCCAACCTGCACAGATCCAAACTTGGGCTTAAGCTATTAAAGTACAAAAACCTCAAAAACAACAAAGGAGAGGATGACAATAAACCTCTAGCCATTCAGACAAAAATTAAACATGTTCTGGGAATAAGATTTTAATTAAAGGATCAGGGAATGAAACAAATTTACAAAAAATATGAGGGGTTATTGATTCCAAATAGGAAAATAAAATCAGAAATATGGGACAAGAATCAGAAATTACTGAACAAAAAGATCCTGACAAAACTGACGTCAAAGGGAGACTACCTTTTTGTTTGTGTATATACATTTCTTCATTTATTTCCTTTTTGTAAATTTTGGGATTTGGGCTACTTACTGTAAATATTGCGTATATTCATCATTTTATTTTTTTCCTTATTGGGCTTTGTGTGTCATTTGCAGTGGACCTGTGTAAAAAAGCCTGCATGACACTGTTTTGTTTGCAACATAACTGAACCTGCTCTGTTTCTTCTGAACAACCCAAAATTTGTGTGTGTGTGTCTCCCTGTCTTATGTCTTTCTTTCTGTTCCTGTTCGGTCCTACAAGACACACAGTGTGTTTGTTGTCTTCTTTCCCCCTAAACCCAAGTGTCTCTCTAATGATATCATTAAAGACTGACATTTTGAAATGGAAGTTTAAATGTGAAAAACCGAGAAAGAGGCAGCACTCCATGGGGAATCTCTCTCTGGGTACAGGTTGGCTACCCCTGTTGCCCTACTGAAGCGACAGGCCTGTCTATAAAGTCCAGAGGCTTCTGTTGGGCTCCATGGTGCTCCTACACCTTGGACTGTGTCTAAAGGGAGAGGCTCCTCAGATGCACAGAAGAAAATGAAAGCTACAGCTCCATTAAGGTATCATCTGATTTCCGCCTCATTTGCCACGCATAAAGCCTAAGAGTATCTCCGTTAATGATTAAAGGTTCAGCACAACATCTGTAGAGGAGGTTGAATCATGGCAGAAGCTGTGGTGGAGGACTTGGATTTTTTCTGAGAAAAACAAATCAATAATTGAACTTTGGTCAAGTAAGAATATTGTTCAGCATTTTCCTGGAAAGATGAGGTACAGAATATGGACAACAGATCTGTTTTAACAGCTGGCAGTCTTAGAAGGCTTCTGATCATTGCCATGCTGCTGGGAAAGTGGCAGAAATACCTGCACTCTGCGACAGGGGTGGCACCTGTTATGTGTCTTCTGATTTATGTTCCTTTTTCTCTATTTACTTATTCCTTGTCTGATGCATTTATTCAAGGTGACATTACAATTGAGTTACAGTTGATTACATTTCTTTTGTTTTTCCAATAGGAACACATGGCAGGTGAAGTGTATTGCTTCTGGTCACAGTGTGATTTGAACTCACAACTTCAGGGTATGAATTTCAAATCCTTAAATACTATATCTGTTTTTTGTCTGCATTAAAATGTTATTTAATACATTTATTGCAACTATTTATGTATTTTACGAGGTGGAATCCACAGACTTCCCAGACTGGTATAGGGCGTATCTAATCTGCCGCTTGGTATTTAATCAGTCCTCTGAGTGGCATCGTGCTGAGTTGCATTTCTGCCATTTATGCTGCAATCGCACAAGTGATAATGGTGATTTTTTTTTCACCAAACCACCAGGACAGATTTTCAAGAAACAATGATGATTGTATTTTTCGATATTGATGCACTTGTTCATAAAGAGTTTGTTTTTCATGGACCAACTGTTAATCAGCAACCTTACGTTGAAATGAAAAGTTTTCCATCCATGGAGAAGAATCAGAAAAGAACATCTGGAGAAGTGGTGCATGCAAAACTGGATTTTGCCCATGACAGTGCCCCTGCACAAACTGTGCTGTCAGTTGAAGACTTTTTGACCACAAACGATGTGATTGTTGCTTCGCATTTTCCGTATTCACCACATCTCACTCCCTGTGACTTTGCTCTACCTAAATCTATAAATGAGATTGAAGGGAAGAAAATTGGCTACTGTTAAAGAAATCTAGGAAAAATATCCAAGAGTGGTACATGGTAACAATGAGTACAGGAAGTGTTTCTGGGAATGAGAGAAGTGCTGGGACAAGTCTATTGCATCTCAAGGAGAGTATTTTAAAGGTGAATAAAAGAGACAATGACGATCTTGTCTTTCAACACTGATGGACTTGTCCATAAAGTGTAGGGTAAAAAAATTTTGAATATGCCACTAGGTACCATGTGCCAGCAAGCGTGGCTAATCAGTCCACCAAGTGGCATCATGCTAAGTTGTACTTCTGGTGTTTATTCTACAATCACGCAGGTGACTTTGGCAATTTTTTTTTCTCCAAGCCAGCAGCATAGATTTTCAAGAAATAAGTCCAAGTCAATGCACCTGCACACACGGCGTTGTCAGTCAGAGAGTTTATGACCAAAGACAGTGTTGTTGCCTTGCACATCCCATATTCATCAGATCTTGCTCCCTGTGACTTCTTTTTGGTCCCAAAATTAAAATTGAGGCCAAAGGGAAGAAGATTTGTTATCATGGAAGAAATCCAAAAAAAACAAAAAAAAAAAGAAACAAACGCAGGAGGCTCTAGACACGGAAATAAGGGGTTAGTATAGGGAATGTTAACAGGAATGGAAGAAGCGCTGGAACAAGGGAATTGCATCTCAGGCAGAGTATTAAAGGATTTTTTAACAATTCTGGGGATTTTTGAGCATCCCCCTTATATGTTTGTAATATTTACATTTATTTTTATTCATTTCTCCAATCCACATGCTTTGAACGCTTTATGTTTGTTTTTAAAAAGTGCAATATGTTCTCTGCACATGTAATGCACATTTATATGTCTAATAGGGTTTTTAGGAGACTTTTCGACTGTTCATTGTAATCACAAGCTTGCTGTCTGTCAGACCAGGGGGGTATTTTTCGTACGTCGCTTAAATCATCCGAGATCAGGTGCCTCATCTTGGATAAGTTAATGCCGGTGACAATCATCCAGGATAGGTCGGTTTTTCAAACGCAGCCGTGTATTAGATTACTTGAGCTGGATCTAATCATACGAGATGAATGCACGCACCCGCACTGAGTGAAAAGCCCATATATATTGAGTCTAGAAAACATGATCAGAAAGTCTTTGATAGGCTGTAACAAAATGACGAAAGAACGGGCGCATTTTTTTTTCACACAAGTGGAGCAAGACCTTTTATTCGAAGGACATGAAGAATTTCCAGATTTAATATGCACAAGGGGTAACACAGCAAAAGCAGCCCAAACCAGAAAAGACGGCTGGCAAAAAGTGGCCGTCAAATTAAACGCTAAGTACTGTGCATTGTACTTACTGAATGCAGCATTTCATTTCCTATGCGTCAGATTAATTATTATTTAATATGTCATAATTCCAGATCAAACGTAAGCACAAGGAGAACATGGGAACAGGTTAAAGTGAAGTACAAGAATATACTTCAAACTAGTAAATATTGGTATATAACTATTTAAAGAATTGTTGACATAATTAATCATATATAATATAAAAAACATTAATTTTAAAGCTAATAAGGAGGCAGACAAGCAAAAAACAGGTGGAGGTCCACGCGGTCCAGACCTATCCCCTGCAGAAGAGTTGGCTCTCCAGCAATATGCCCATTGCCCTGTTTCTGAGGGCATTCCAAGGGGGAAGCTCCTCCTCAGAACCAGTGGCAGGATGCAGTGGTCACTTCATTTCAGGTAAAGGATGGTCATTGCATATATTTGTCAATGTGTGCCATAGGTATGTTTGATATAGCCCTGTTTTTTGTTGGGTCAGTTGCAGGGAATGTCATATCCCTTGAACCTGTGTCTGACCAACAAGATATTGACGAAGGTCAAATATTTGATGAAGACACTGTGTCTGATTATTCATCGGGAGGAGAGGTACATTTTCCAAATAATGTTTGATCAAGCTCCACTTTGATCAGTCCCATGTGCCCCAATCACATTTGGAAATCCTGGGAATGAGAATGTTAGGCTGATTGTGGGATTCTTTATGGAACTGTTGGTGTTTTAGCCTGTGTATTCCCTACCTGCAATGGCATGAAACGCCTCTTTTATTGTCTGCACACGCAGGTGTCCAGGAAACACAATGAAAACCTGAAGGAAATGTTTCAGAGCCAAACAGACTTTACGAATTGCCTGGCAAACTGCACTTTTAGTTAGATGTTCCACATCGCCTACAGCATATAAAAAAGTGCCGCTTGCAAGAAACCTCAAAGCAATGCATACTGTCTGCGTGGTTGTGAGAGCCGACTTCACCGAGTTTGACTTCGAATATATGGAGCTAATAAATCTTTGAGGTACAATATTCCCCCTCGGCTAAAGCGGTATCTTTCATACAGAATTTCCTCCGGGAGCAATAAAGGATCCGCCGATCATGCAAAACCCTCTCTATATGAAATTCTCTTCATATAATTTGCGCACCAATATTAATTGGTCGCTCATTCATGAACGGCGAAGCCATGACTGGATGACTTCCACGCACCGTCACTGATCACGTGTGTAAACCAATCCTTGTTTACGTAGAACAAACAGCAGGTTTGAGGATTAGGATGTGTTGCTATGACAACACTTCCAGCAAGAGTTTCGAAAAACCGACAGATCCAGGATCAGGCCAAATCGTCAACAATTACATCCGGCTAAACGACTAATCCACGTACAAAAAATACCCCCCCAGGTCAACAACAGCACCTCTGATCTTTACAGTTCAGAGTCTTTTAAGTGCCACCTCCATGAGGTGTTGGATTGGTTTAGAAATGACACACTTAGTGAGCCATCTAATTGTTCCCACTCAGTTTAAAACAAAATTCACTTATGGTTGTGTCCGGACGTATATATCATTCTGTACATCTGGCTTCAGCGAGAATAGCTTGTCAAGAATTGTAGATATATCCGAAACTTCTCCTTGTGCTTGTGCTTTCTATAGAATCTCTAGTTTTCCAACTTTGATCCTGACTTGATTTGGATTCGATTCATCTTAGAACTTAGAACTGATTCCCTGGTTTTGGCCCTCACTTGACCCTTTCCTTCTCTATGCTTTTGTTTCCTGGTCAATCTCTTCCTCTTCTCACCTCTGTCATGATCTGAGTTTGTAAGTTATTTTTTGAGAAATCCCATATGAGGATTGGTGAAGGTAGACAAGTTTGAATACTTGGGTTCAACAGGCCAAAGCAGCGAAGAGAACAGCAGAGAAGTGAAGAAGAGAGTGCAGGAAGGGTGAACTGAGTGGAGGAGAGTAGCAGGAGTGATTTGTGATAGAAGAGTAGCTTCAAGAGTGAAAGGGAAGGTCTCTAAAATGGTAGTGAGGCCAGCTATGTTGTATGGTTTGGAAACGGTGACTCTGGTGAAAAGACAAGAGGCAGAGCTGGAAGCGACAGAGCTGAAGATGCTACGATTTTTGCTCAGAATAACGAGGGTAGACAGGATTAGGAATGAGTATATTAGAGGGACAACACAGGTATGACAGTTTGGTGACCAAGTGAGAGAGGCGAGATTGAGATGGTTTAGGAACATGAAGAGGAGAGATGAGGGATACATCAGGAGAAGAATGCTGAAGATGGAACCACCAGGCAAGAGAAAAAGAGGAAGGCCAAAGATGAGGTTTAGTGGATTTGGTGATGGAGGACATGAAAGTTGGTGTAGAAGAAAATGATGTCAAATACAGGGATAGATGGAGACTGATGATCCACTGTGGCAACCCCTAAATGGGAGCAGTTGGAAGAAGAAGAAGTCATCTATTCTGTGGTTTTCTTGCCCAGAGAATATAATTCTGTTGTTAATTTTTTTCCACATGGAAAAAGTTTTGTTTTCTTATGGATGCCGCCATTTTGCCAAAGTCATGTTGGCTGATGCTATAGTAAGTATGCACAAGTTGGCACTTGTGGTCTCATACGCTGAGTATTGGGTCAAAACCTTGTTAGTGTATTTACTTTGCAGTTCAAACTATTGTTTACTGAACATGTTATCTGAAATTTGGGTTTTTGATTCCTGCATGGCATTCTAAACTTGGTGACAGTACAGTTTGGTTTTTAAATTTTTGACTTTAACTTTGAAATTAATAATAATAATAATAATAATAATAATAATAATAATAATAATAATAATAATAATAATAAAATTGCTTTCCTCTTCGGAATTCTTTACAAAAAATTCTTACCGTTGCTCTTTGAGTCAGAACAATCAAACTAGAAACAGTACAGTTATAGACAATAAGACAACATCTGTGTAAAGCTGCTGTGTGCATACATGAAATTCCAAAAGACAGACATTAGCCCCCATCTGCATTACATCAACGTTGACAAGGATCCTTAACCTTTGTCTTAGTTCCAGACTCACTACACTTGTTGTTTGGCTCCAGTGTGTTTATGCAGACAAGTAATAAATTTAAAAATGAAAAAGTACTTTATAATGTAAAAATAGATTCAGAAATAAAGTTAAAGAAAATACAAAACAAACACTATGAAGTAAGCTCTAACAAACTTCTAAGAAGGAAAAACACAATTTCAGAAAGTCAAATATCTCCTGTGAGCCTGACAACCCCTTCAGATGCCAGAGCTCCGGCTTGAAACAAGTTGGCCACAATAATTAAAAGTTTCGTACCAGGCTTTGGGAAGACAAACTGAGGCACCTAAGGACTGAAGAGCAGGTCACCCTGAAGAACAGACATCAGCATGTGCCATGTGAACATCTCCCCACAGGGTTGTAAGCACTCACTCATCCTCACTTGGACTCTGCTGCATACCTCAGCTAGCACATCACATCTTTAACTTCTCTGGACACTTCTGGTATCGAGTTCTTCCTGCTGCTTCCCTCAACTATACATGCACCAGGATTCTGCTGTAACTGCCATATCCTCACCATCCTGTATTCCACCACGACACCTCAGTACAGTTCACTGAGGGCAAAGACTGTCAGATACTTCAATGAGGGTCACAATTTTTGGAACAGAGAGTGTGTGACATCAGGTCCATAGCAGGCCTCTTTCTGATAAGACTGACCCATGTGCCTGGGCTCTTAGATATTGGTTTGAGGAGCCATAAAATATGACAGCAGGTCCCAGTTGTTTATTACTGAAGCCACCCTCACTGCTCAACAGTATGTCCCTTAATGGGTGCCATTGAAACCTAGGCACATCTGTTATGATAAAATGTAACCATGCTCACAGGGTGGTCATTTCTTTTGTCTTGAGAGACCATAGTAACCTGAATAATAATATGTGTTCAATAATAACATTCACTGACATGAATCTAATTAAACGTGCGGGACACCGGTGAAAATGCCATCATCCTTCACCCACCACTAAGTATGGTTTGCTTGGCAGAAACATCACACTACTGTGCAAGGGCATTTATCTAAATGTGGCAGTTGGTGTCACTGCTCTACTGCCAAGCTGTCTGCCTGCACATGGCAAAGTCATCTGAAACAATGAGAGCCTTGGAATCATTGTATGAACAAATTCTGTCATCAGAGCACAATCTACTATAGAATGACCAGGGGCCTCATGCATAACGCTGTGCATAGAATTCACACTAAAACATGGCGTATGGACAAAAGTGGAAATGTTCGTACACACAAAAAAATCCAGATGCATAAATCTGTGCATTCACCAACTTCCATGTTCTTCTGCTCCATAAATCCCGGTCAGCGTGAAAAGTAACGCACGTGCCTGCTGCCACTCCCCAAACTCCTCCCAGAATTACACCTCTTTGAATATGCAAATCAATATAAATAGCCCTTAAGCTCAGCATTCTGTGAAAAGGAAATGGCAAAAGTAGAAGAAAGAAAGTAGAAAGTAGAAGAATTTCAGCGAATACCAAGTGGAGGCAAGGAAAAACGTACTATTTATTGGTTTAAACAGTGGTATAAACAACAAAAGGAAGTTGATCGAGTGACATAGAGTGTCGGAGAAACTCGAAAGCTCAAGTTCACAAAGTCGCACAGTGCCGAAATAAAAAAGAAGTTGTCAGATATCAAAGTTGCCGTGAAAAGGCGAGTCATAGCCCACCATCTGAGTGTCAAATGAAAGCTTATTAGGGTACAGAGAAAAGAAAAAAAATAGGGACACAGTGGGAAAAAAACACAAAATGTCAACTTTCATCTTGAAATTTCCACTTTAATCACGTAGTAGAACATCATAAACTTCATCTTAAAATCTTTTTAAAGATCTTTTTAAAATTTTCTAGTTTCTCAAATCCCATCGTAACTAAAGTAGCACATTAAATGCTTTGTTTTTTATGTGTTCTTCTATGTGGATGAATCACTACGTGCTTCTTAAATGGGCTTTCTCTTCTTCCGACTGGACACAGAATCCCTTACTTTCATGATATTGCAGCTCTCTTAATAATTAAAATACTGAGATGTATACTTGATATCATTTTCATGATGATAGGAATTAAAGCATGTATTAAACATGGGAACACGGTGGCACAGTGATAGTGATGAGCTGGTGCCTCATCCAGAGATTGTTCCTGCCTAACACAAGATGCTTGCTGCGCCGTGTGAGACCTTCAATGAAATAATTTATTGCAGCAGTACTGTCTCATTCAAACACACTAACCTCCAATTCCTGTCCTTCCTTTTCTTTCTCTAAGTACCCAATTACCACACAATCAGCTCTGTAATAGACGTTAAGCTTAGAACGCAGATTCATCAAAACTTTTAAGGAACATTGAAATATCTTCATAGTACTGTACATGTTTAATTATTCTATCCATCTATCTTTCCAGTGTCACGCCAGCCACAGCAAGAATACAGCGCAAGGCAGGAACAATCCATGAACTAGGCACCAGCTCCTTGCTAGCGCTGCAACACCGTGTCCTCACATGTTTAATTATTAAAAATATAGATTATAAAATGATGTTAACATTTTATCTGTATAATGTAATAAACATATTTTGCTGCATTTCATCTTAAAAATGATATCGTCATCATATGTAAATACGCACTTTATAAAGTGGTGCAGGTTGTACAATATTATAACTGTAGTGTAAGTTTACACTGAGGTGATAGTACTTATAAGTACAAACAGTTTTACAAGGAGCACTTGATGGACTGATTGAGTGCGTTTATAGTTCTTGGGATGAAACTGTTTCTGAACCACGAGGTCCATACAGGAAAGGCTCTGAAGCATTATTCGTATGAGAGCAGTTCAATAGAGTGTGCGCATGGTTGAGGCAGGGTGTGCTTAATGCTTTATACTGATAATTCTCTTTCCAATCAGCTGTTATAGAGCTGTGATTCCACACTCAGATACAGTGATATAAATACTCTGAGTGGTGCAGTGAGAGTTATATGGAAAAGATAATCCGCTGTGGCAACCCCTGACTGGAACAGCTGAAAGACGAAGAAGAAGGAGAGTAAGAACACTAAAGCAGCTATGGTATTTGGAATAGTTTGGCTATTCCGTGGACCGTTATATTGTTACAGGTTAATTACAATCAGATGTCTTAAACTAATAAACAATATGAGTTTAATTTCAGTGTATATGATAAAGCCTACATCAGGGATGTGGATCTAAAAAAGAAAGGGAAACCACACTGGAGCAAAGCACTGCTTTGACGCTGGGTGCCGCCAGTTTGCGAAAACGAGCGGAGAACTTCACTGCCGTGAAAATGTGTGTGGCTTTACTCCAAGTTTAGGTTTTATACATCGCGATTTGATCGTGGAAATGGGAGTACGCAACATTTCTGTGCATACGCACCGTTTATACATGAGGCCCTAGAAGAGAGTGGATGGCCAGTTGGAAGAGGTCTCCAGGACTGTGACTCCGTCTGACTTTGTCTATTATAACTGACCGTGGACACCCCAGAATTTTGTTTTCTCCACTGATACTGCTGACTGGAGTTTTTGTTTTCCTCTCCTCTATTGTCACCTGGCCATTCTTCAACAGTCAATCAATGGACTGATATTTTCATCTGTGTTCATCAGTTCTCTGTGTTTGACCAATCTCTGTAAATATGTGTACTAATTCTGTAGTTAGTAATTTCTAAAATGTATATATAATTGCTTTTTCCTTGAGAACTTGTCATAGCACACTATGCTGGGACTCACTGAAGAGCACTATACACAAATAAACTGGCCTGAATTTCCACAATTCTACAAAATGTTTAGGATGGTTTGAAAGCCACGGGGACACACAGCTCCCCAAATCTGGACACATACAGGCACAGAGACACACAAGTGCAAATCAACACCCTGTTTATTTCTTCGTGGGGTGGCTCTGTTTTCTGCTCCCCACTTCAGAGCACAGTACGTATTTACCAAACGCTGCTCAGTCCCCTCTCTCTCTCTCTTTCATCCTTCCTTCTCTTTTTCTCTGCTGCCTCCACTCCTCTCCCAGCAAGCTTTGTCCTCTACCTTCCAACTCTGGCTCCTCGAACTGAGAGAGGCAGCCTCCTTTATAGTGCACTCGGAAGTGCTCCTGGTGCACTCTGATCCTCTTCCAGTTGTGGCAGAAGTGCTGCAGTCCAGGGCTCCCGATCTGTACAGGCATCTCCTGGTGGTGGCCACGGACCCCAGCAGGGTTGATCTTCTAAGCTCCAAACCTGTGGCCCTGTGGCTGTTTTTTGGGGGTTGCCCTCTGGTATTCCAGAGGAGGTATTGCCATGAATGTGTCCATTCCCCCGGTCCTTCCATCACAGGTGCGTCCCGGCCGGGGTCCTTGCCACAATGGGTTGTCAAAGATACCTGCTGTGCTGCAGTGTACTGCGTACAGATATATAAAGGAAAGAAGGCTTAGGCTGAACTTAAGGGTCATGCCTTGAATTCTAGAAATCACCAAAGAATACAACTTCAAACTTTAACAGAAAATAATCTCCTATGGGAAGGAGAAATTGGGAACAAGGCCAGAGACATATTTAGCTGGCCAATGGAGAGTTCACACAGTATATAATTTACGTGGCAGATGCTACATTGTGCAACCTCCACTGTAGTAACCCTGAGATTTTTGTTCCTTTTCTTTTTCAAAGGTCTTATCTTAGGTGGCCGAGTGCTTTAGATCCTGTTGGCCATACATCGGAATTCCTCTAAACAACAAAGGACAATTTTCAGATAAAAGGAGAAATTATATAAATAGAAAATTGTCTAAGTAATTTTCTAAAGATCAGTAGAAAAGAGAGTTAAAATTGTACCAAAAGTCATGATATCAACAAGGCAGATGAATGCCCTCTGCTATAAATCCGGCAATGAATGGCATATTAGGAGAGCCCATGCAGCACATGACTGATTTAACGCTCTCTCTCTCATCTCTCTCTGGAAGGGAATTCCACAAAGAAGTAATGGAGCGAGGCGGCCTCTTTAATAGTGCATCCAGAAGTGCTTCAGGTGCCCCCAGATCCTCTTCTGGCAGTACTTCTGGAAGTGCTGCAGTCCAGGGCTCCAGAATTGTCCAGGCGCCCCCTGGTGGTGACCACAGGCCCTAGCAGCATTGAACTTCTAAGCACCAAACCTGTGGCCCCGATGTAATCCACAGGGGTTGCCCTCTTGTGTTCCGGGAGAGGTATTGCCATGAATTGGTAGTGCTGCTGCTTTGTAGTAAGGAGACTGTGGAAGATTGTGGGTTCGCTTCCCGGTTCCTCCCTGTGTGGATAGCGCTTTGAGTACTGAGAAAAGCGCTATATACTGTAAATGTAATGAATTATTATTATTATTATTATTAATATGTCCTCTCCCCCGGTCTTTCCATCACAGGAGGGTGTCCCAATCACAATGGCCATACAGAGAGTGGTAGAATTTGTACTAACATTTAAGGGTGTACTCCCACTAAGCATGTTTGTTCCATACCGGGACCAAGTGCAATTCCCCACTGGCCTGCACTCACACTGCGCTTAATGTTTTGGGCCCGGGCATGCTTTCGTTGTGACCACGTGACTTCATGTAAAGCCATAACAAGATTAAAACACGGAGTGACAGCATGCATGTCAAAATGATTTTCCTTATTTTGTGATTGTTTTGGAGTCGTGTAGGGCAGGATGACACTCTACCCTCTTACAGATTTATTAAGTGTGCAGTGCAATGTTTTGCTGTTTGTAGCTGTGTTTTCCCAAAATTACCAAAGTTCAGCAGCTCTAACATAAAAAATGGGATTCAGCAAAAGCCTGACACATCTAAATGATTCCACAGACAAAATATATTCATTTTTAAAAGTTTTAGTTAAAGTTCAAAGTAAGACAGTTCACACAAAAATGAGAAAATTGAAATTTTAAAAAATTTGAAAAGTTCTTATTTAAGAGAAATTCTTGTTTCATTTCTGTAACTCTGCTTATTCAGTTCAATCATTTCTAAACGTATCTGAACCATTTAAAAACGGTATGCCTACCCCATTTCTGTGTTGAGATTTTTAAGTCTCTGAGCACTGGGACCTGTTCTAAACAACAACTGACTCCATTAAAACACTGTATCTTAGTTATAGCAAGAAAATTCTATCTCTTACTAACTTACATAGGCGGAGTGGTGGCTCTGAGGCTAGGGATCTGCACTGGCTATCGGAAGGTTGCTGGTTCGAATCCCGTAAATGCCAATAGGGACTCTGCTCTGTTGGGCCCTTGAGCAAGACCCTTAACCTGCAATTGCTAAGCGCTTTGAGTAGTGAGAAAAGCACTATATAAATGTAAAGTATTATTATTTTATTATTATTATTATAGGGGGGGGTAAAAGGCTAAACCATTCTCTATGGCTATAACTAATAACACTAATATGAATTTAACTTAAAGCTTTAACTTTCTAAGATTGACTCTTACACTGTTAATCGTGCTGCACATATGAGGATATTTTTACGGTGACAAATGATGTTAAGGGAGGAATTTGCAACTTAACTTTCCAACTACAATTCACGCTCATGTGTAAAGTGAGAATAAAAACCTGTTTTTAACTCAAAAATGAGAATTGCACTATCTGACTTGTCGTATCATTGACGTCATGTCTGTTTTCCACGCTCGGGTACATTTAGCAATTGCACTGCTCCCGAATGCTACTGAACCATGACCAGGCGGTACAGTTGGCAGGGCACCGAGCAATCACACTAGTCAACTGAACTAGAATTTGCGGGGTTACATATGGTCAGACATGCTCGGGCACGGAACAAATTGCCAGTGTGACTACACCCTAAATATAAATTCAGCAGTTTACCTTTATAAATCTCAATAAACTTGCTAATGTGTCCCTCGTGAAGCTTAGACACTTGATTGACAGTCCAGGCATGGGGGTATCCCACAATCAATGATCGAGGGGTTTAGTGGATCGGAAACCCCCATGAAGTAATGGGTGCCGGCACAACGTTAAGCAATGAACCACAATCGATGAGCTTTGTACCCACATAACACCTGCACAACAGTTCAAAAACAGATGCATCGCTCAGTTAAAATTGCTGCGCTACTACCAGGACCGCCAGCAGGAGAGATGGGCTGAGTATAAGCAGAAGTTGTTGCATCCAGTTCAGTCCATGGCAAAAATGTAAATCAAACCTCGACATCAGTGATGTTTCACAATCAGGGCTTGCACAGAAATCAATACTTGAACTTCGCTGTTCTCTACCGATCCTTGCAAGGTCCAAATTGCATTCTCTTAAATAAACGTTACGAGAACGTGCATTTCAGCGTCTCATTCACAGGTTGAATCTTTTATATCATAGAACAGGAGAACTAACTAATAAACGGTGTACACATGAGGGCACACTGCAAGGACACGATTGCACCACGATAAACTCAGACATTGATGAATTGCCACAAAGTCTTTCACTTTGTCACACCCTCTGAAATACCATCTTGTAGCCCCTGAGGACGTGGGATACCCAGAGTGGGAACCCCTGATTTAGTGGAATTTGGGTGACACCTTTATGATTTTGTCATTTCAGATTTTCCTGTGCTACAAGTCTTGTGCTTTAAACAACAGGACCTCAACTATTAAGGCTTTCTTGGATGTTCTGGCCAACAGTTCTGTCCAAGCCACTCGCCCCTGGGATACTTGTTGTTTGTAGTGCAGCTAACTTAATAAAAGTCATGAATGGCTCTGCTAATCACTCAGGATTCTACTCATCCTTAAGCATAGCCCAAAGATCCTTTTCTGCTTCATCCCCATTTGATGGCTGCTCTATTCGATCCCAGTAGACACAGTATTTACACTTCAGATATGATGCATTCTGTCCCTTTAATGGTGTTATCATCAGTCAAGTCAAATAGAACCCTTCTTCAAATTGCCAAAAGTGCAGTGCTCATTGTAATATGCCACGTCTTTCATGTTGTACAGGATTAAGCACAATTATTAAGGCAGTGCGTTCCCTAGCAACCACAATAAAATGTCTATAAAACCACAAGGCGGCTATTCAAGGGCAGGGTTTGATATACCGCTGTTGAGATGCAATCATTTAGTGGGGGCAGTTCCGCTGGAGGAATGCCAACTGCACAAAGCAGAAGGCGTTCAAGTGGCGCATCTGCAGAGCAGACAAGTGCCCATCAGATGAACAGGCTTTATTTGGAGCTAGCAGCCACTTTCTTCTCTTCTTTTTTAGCCATCATTGTCAATGTGGATAATTAGCACTGATGATTTTTAAAGTGAGGAGTGTCATTTAATTTGATGTATTCTGAAAATCACATTTGACCCACACTTATTAATGGTTTGTCTAAAATGATTTTAATGAGGCATGTTATTTTTTGTTTAGCTGCAGATAATCTATTTTAGGTTTATGATTTGATGAAAACATAAATATTACGGTAACATACTTAACTTTGTAGGGTTTATTTTTATACAGCAGCTACAGAAGATTAAAATAGTGAAATAGGAAAACAGCTAAAAATGTTGCCACTCAAACATAATAACCCAGCACTAGGATATATAAAGGGAGAGCCATTCTGTGGAGAGTCTACGGCTGTCTTACTTCTGAAAGGCTACATTAAAATGCCCTTGAAAGTGAAATGTTCAAGAACAACGTTGTCTGTCTATCTACGCAAACAAAGAATGACTTAGGACTAAAATTAAAAGTTGTAATTGTGACAAAAAAGCAAAGACTTTTTCTCAAGGTTCAACATATATTCTATTTCACAATGCGACTGGCAACAATTTAAGCAACAAATTGTATTTTCACTTTGGGATTATCTATCTATCCTCCCTGTGTGGAGTTTGCATGTTCTCCCTGTGTCTGTGTGGGTTTCCTCCGGGCACTCCGGTTTCCTCCCACAGTCCAAAGACATGCAGGTTAGGTGGATTGGCGATTCTAAATTGGCCCTAGTGTGTGGGTGGGTGTGTTTGTGTGTGTCCTGCGGTGGGTTGGCACCCTGCCCGGGATTGCTTCCTGCCTTGTGCCCTGTGTTGGCTGGGATTGGCTCCAGCAGACCCCCGTGACCCTGTGTTCGGATTCAGCGGGTTGGAAAATGGATGGATGGATTATCTATCTATCTATCTATCTATCTATCTATCTATCTATCTATCTATCTATCTATCTATCTATCTATCTATCTATCTATCTATCTATCTATCTATCTATCTATCTATCTATCTAATCCTGCCTAAGTAATGAGTAATTCTGAACCAACACCTAAATACAGGTTCCTTTTTTGGACACAACAAGCTGGACATGCTTTATGTCTCACACGTGTGCATGGCGGACAGTTTACAGGGTCAAATAGTGTTATTTGTCAGCCAGACCAGGGTTTGGCACTCTCACCTGATCCTCTTATTCCTCTGCAGCTCAGCTAAAGACCCTGACTCTTAATGACATCACCATTGATCCACCCACTGTTGACATCACTTCAGGCCAACTTAGATGACATCATTTCTACTACCCAGAATTCCCCTTTCTGCCACATCAGTTCCTTATCCGGCTGCCCTGACTCCACCTCTTCCACCTACCCACCATATTTATAGAGCTGTTTGTCAGTTCAGTTGTGAACTCCTCTCCTGTAAAGACGTGTCTCTTTTCATTTGCTGATTATTCAGTATATGGGGTATCTATCTATCTATCTATCTATCTATCTATCTATCTATCTATCTATCTATCTATCTATCTATCTATCTATCTATCTATCTATCTATCTATCTATCTATCTATCTATCTATCTAGCATTTTTCCTATCTAACCTGTCTATCTATCTTTAAACTGGGGACAAATAAAATTCTATCGATCTATCTAATATGGTACCTTTCAGATTTATTTTTGTGCCCTCCATAATGTTAGGGACAAAGACAAGTTTTTCAAAGATCTCACCCTCTGCTTCACAGTTAAAAATGATAAATCAAACAATTCAGATATGATTAAAGTGCACAATGCAGACTTTCATTTAAGGGGATTTGCATACCCTTCAGTTACATCATGTAAAGATGACAACACTTTTTCCACTTGATGTCCCCATTTTAGGACACCATAAAGTTTAGACACAGCAATGGCAGGTCTATTAAAGCTGTCATATTTAGTTCTTTGTCGCATATCCCTTGCATGCAATGACTGCTTGAAGTCTGCGATTTATAAACATCACCAGCTGCTGAGGATCTTCTCTGGTGATGCTCTGCCAAGCCTCTAATGTGGCCATCTTCCACTCCTGCACATTTTGGGGTCTTGTCCCCTTAAGTTTTCTCTTCAGCATATGCGAGGCCCATTCAAGTGGATTTTAGTTTGGTACCTGGTTTAGCCATTCAAGAATTTTCCATTTTTTTAGCTTTGAAAAACTGTCTACCTCAGCAGGATGTTTGAGGTCATCATCTTGTTGTAGGATGAAGTGCCATCCAATGTGTTTGGAGGGATTCACTGGTACTTGAGCAGATCAGATGTTTCTGTACACCTCAGAATTCATTGTGCCACTGCTGTCAGCAGTTCTGTCATCAACGAAGAGAAGTGTTTATTAGATACTTTGGATTTTCTCCTGCACCCTATAAATGTATTTATTGGTAACTCCAGATTGGCACCTTATAAGTGGGCATATGTGAGAGACTGAATATTATGATGGACTGGCACCCGGTCCAGGGTTGGCTCATGCTTTGCTACTAATGCTACAAGTAACTGTTCCCACAACTCTGAAATTGGCAAATAGGCCTGAAAATGGATGGATAAGTGATTACAATTGTCATAAATTCAATAAATCAACTGTATTTCCTGCTCATATTCATTACTAAAAGTTTATTTAGAACTAATATTTTTTTTCCCAGGATGACATGTTGGCTCCTAGGAGAGCACTTCTGGCCAAGGGCTTCATAGTCTAGCTGTTCTCTCTATGTGTGGTTTCTGCATGTTCTACTCGTGTCTCAGCGTGTTTCTGTTTCATTCCAGAGCGTGACAATGCCCACTTAAGGTGACACTAAAATCCGTCCGTCTAAGGAATTTAATTTGTATTAAACTGACATGCAGAACAGGCCCAGTGACAGCTGGCCCCAGATAAGTCATATCTAACTTGATTATCTCTGCAGGCATATTTGACGCTTGTCTTCTTTAAATGATCACTGATAACAGCAATTTTATTTTCATATATCAATTTAACAATCTGGCTATGGCTTCAAGTGGCTGTCTTTTGTTAGTTATATTTAGATCCTCTCTTTTCTATACCCTTGTCAGTTGCTAGGTCCCTGCTGGATGCTTTTTTAACTGATCAACCCACTTTCTTTTGAGGACACTTCAGCTTAATGGACATTTGACTGGCTGATAGTTTTGAAAATGTGGTTTGTTTCACCTTCAGCATTTACGCTTAAACACAATCATTAACCAAGCATAGAAATTTAGGGTCATTGGTGATCAGCGGCTATCCTGGCAGCACTGGATGGGATACAGAAAAAAGCTCTGGAAGCAGAGCCAGTCAATCACAGAGCCCACTCTCGCGCACTTCCATTACACGGTCACCAAGTACCCTAACCTGCACATCATTGGGGATGCACAAGGAAAGCTTGAGCACCTGAAATAAAAATGACATGGACACGGAGAGAACATACAAAGTCCACACTGATACTGTCCAGGCGTGGGAGTCTAACTCAGGAAGCTGGATCTGTGCAGTGAGGACACTAGCCACTGTGCCTCCCATTAATAGCATAATATGATTAATGGCTAAAGAAACATCCTTATATCTTTTATTGTGCATCTTTAACAATTCTAAAGTAAATATCATCCTTTAGGCATTACAGATACCAACATATAGCACAGTCATACAGTATCATTGAGATATAAATAAACAGGATTCTGAGAAACTAATTCATGCATTTATTTCTAGTAGGATTGACTACTGCAATGCGGTGTTCACTGGATGTTCAAACTGTTCTTTATACAGCCTCCAGTTAATCCAAAATGCTGCTGCAAGAATTAGTACAAGAACAAGAACTCCAGTTCTTAAATCCTTACACTGGCTCCTGGTTAATTTTGGGGCAGATTTCAAAATCCTTCTTTTAACATATAAAGCATTAAATGGTCGAGGTCCGGCTTACTTGTCTAAACTTATCATGACTTACAAACCTGAGCGCACATTAAGATCTCAAGATGCCGGTCTGCTTATGATTCCAAGGATTAATAAAAATAACAGTGGGAGGTCGAGCTTTTAGTTACAGGACCCTAAACTGTGGAATGGTCTGCCTGCTACTATAAGAGATGCCCCTTCGGTTTCAGCTTTTAAATCCCGGCTGAAGACTCACTACTTCAGTTTAGCATACCCTGACTAGAGCTGCTGATTAACTGTACAGACTGCATCACTGTTGTTAGTCATTAGCACTTAAACATAAGTAACATGACAGTTATAATTGTATACTAACCCTCACTTATTCTGTTTTTCTTCTCGGTACTCAAATGTGGCTCTTGGTGCCATGGCCCACCTGCCAAGTTGTTTTGCCTGCCTAAGGAAAAGTCATCCCAGATGGAGGATCGCAGGAATCGTGGGAAAGAGGGGTCCTTTCATTGGATTGGCTGGCCCAGCACTGTTTCAGCCGTGGAATGGCCAAATGAGGGAGGCAGCTTTAAGGATGAGGTTTCCAGGACTCTACACAAATCCAAATCTTATTATGGGATATATCATCTACTGTTAAATTCTGCTCTGTACTTCTAAAATTTATATTTTTTTTATTTCTTACTATATTGAGGAATTGTTCTGTTTTGTGTACTGCATTGTATTGTATTGACCCCCTTCTTTTGACACCCACTGCACGCCCAACCTACCTGGAAAGGGGTCTCTCTTTGAACTGCCTTTCCCAAGGTTTCTTCCATTTTTTCCCTACAGGTTTTTTTTGGGAGTTTTTCCTTGTCTTCTTAGAGAGTCAAGGCTGGGGGGCTGTCAAGAGGCAGGGCCTGTTAAAGCCCATTGCGGCACTTCCTGTGTGATTTTGGGCTATACAAAAATAAACTGTATTGTATTGTATTGTATATATCTTTGATAGATGCAAAGTTCGGCAAAATAGCAAAACATTTCCAAGATTTTGTCAAACTCGCGTTAAAGCAAACTCTAAGGGGTTTGCTCAGGCCTACTTCTCATTTAGATAGAGATAGATAGATAGATAGATAGATAGATAGATAGATAGATAGATAGATAGATAGATAGATAGATAGATAGATAGATAGATAGATAGATAGATAGATAGATAGATAGATAGATAGATAGATAGATAGCCTCAGCTGCATATCTTTGGAATAAATACAGATGAGCAACAAACAACAGAAGGAGAAAATGCAGACTCCACACAGGCAGAGTCTAGAACTGGGATTAATACTCGGGACAGCCGTAGATCTTCTTGCCCACCTCAACTCCTCTTAACTCAACTGATGTGTTGTTAATATTTTGTTGCTTTTATTTTTTTTTATGAGTAGTTGTTTCACACAGATTTCTAATGTTGTTTAAATAGACAAACCTGACCAAAGAGGTCAATTATCAAGAGTGTGTTCACAAGCATGCACATAGAGGACAACTTCTGGGCTCTGGTGATTGTAATTAGCCACTGCTCCAGGGGATGGCACTGTGTCCTAATGCCTTTTCTCTACCTCCATCTGCAAGCCAGATGATTGACAGCTGTACCACCTCTGACATCACTTCTGGTGTCTGGCCGCCTGGACCCGCCTCTTCTGGCCGGACAGAGTTATGGCTATTTAGAAAACAGTTCATTTTTGAATTCACGTCTGAAAAGATGTTATAGCAATTATTGTTTGTTTTCATTTGCATGGCTGCATTGCAGTTACACACGGTGAGCAGGGTGGTACCCCAACTGTTTATCGTGGTCTGTCTCTTCTCTTACTGCTTTATAGCAAACTGCCAGTTTGGGAGGGTAATACACTGGTGTGGAAAACAGCAAGCTCAAGAAACATGAGGCCTTGGAGGAGACTTATGGGAAGAAGAGTGAACATGCAGTAGTTACATAGAGAGTATACCAGCCTGGCACTGAAACTCTAATTCACCTACAATACTGTACAATTTATTTTTGTGTAGCCAGGGTGTTGTACCATGTTAGCCATTATGGATGAAGTGAGAAGTCAAGCAAAATGACACCTTTGACTGGCTAACTAAAGAGATTCCAATATGCAAGTTTTTGAAGCAACTCGGGCCTCTTCTTCAGGCAAGATGTAATACAGAAAATGGAGTTCCCTGTGTTTATATACACACTAGGACAAGTAACAACATTGGAAAACCTTTTAAGTAAGACATCTTAAATTTAAAAAATTAATAGACCTCTCACTTTTACTCTCTCAGTTACATAGAGTGTTGTAGACACAAAACACAAATCAAGTTACTTCCCCTTACAATTCTGGGTACCTCACTACCAGATAATCAATCAAGGAAGGAACTGGGAGAACTTTTTGCCCATTCTGAGGTGGTGGGGAGGATGGCATAGCAGGCTGCTTGCTGCTTGAGCTTATCGACACATTTAGAAGACAAAAGACGCTGACGGAGAGGTGCAAAGGGATTCAAGGTGGGCCAGAGTTTTTTCGTAAGCTCTGGTAATTCTAGTGTTAAGCAATATAGGAGAACAATGTATAGGCAAGATCTTCTGATAGGATAACTGTCCAACAAAGTCTTTTAAAGTTTCTGATGAGTTTTTCAATACAATCTGGGTCTGTAGACAGGCTGCCTGACCAGTCCAAGAGATGCAAACAATCCCCAGCCTTGACTCTCTAAGAAGACAAGGAAAAACTCCCAAAAAACCATGGCATGCAGTGGGTGTTAAAATAAAGGGGTCAATACAATACAATACACAGAACAGAAGAACACAAGTAATCCTCAATACAATACAATAGTACAATAGAAATATTACAAGTACAGAGCAGAATTCAAAGGTAGATGATATCACATAATACGATTTGGATTTGTTCAGAGTCCTGGAGACCTTGGCCATCAAGCTGCCTCCCCCTATTGGCTATCAGCGCTGGGCCAGCCAATCCAATGAAAGGACCCCTCCACCTCTCCTATCAGAAATGACTTTACTTTAGGCAGGCAAAACAACTTGGTAGTAGGGCAGTGATAACAAGTGCACCATTTGAGTACCGAGAAGAGAAACAGAATAGGCGAGGGTTAGTAACAAATTATATCTATCATATTACTTATGTTACAATCCATTTTCCTAACACTTAGTTAAGATATCAAAATACCTGGAGAAAATCCGTATTGAAATCCAATGCATTAAGCCGTAAAAATGAGAAGCAGCCTTTCTTGTGTCTTTTAGGATTTGTGCAATGGCTTTCTACCAGACTGCCTTGCTAGCTTTAGGCATAGCTGCAGTGCCAGGTAGGGTGAAGCCCTCTGAAAGGTCTAATTAATAATTAACTACAGTAAATAAGGAGAACGGCTCAAAGGCAAACACTGCTGATTTTTCACAATATGACAAGCCAGATTTTCAGAATGTTTCTTGAATATACAGTATTTATAGGGCACCTGTTTTGCATTGTTTTATAACATACTCTTAGAGGTCAAGGGAATTCTATGCCGGCAGGTGTCAAATAACAAGGAGGTTAATTTTTCTGTGAAAAAATAAGAATATGTCCTTAACCAGCATTCGATTGTAAAATCATGAAGAATGCTTCAAGTTTTCTTAATATTAAATGCAATGTAACAAATCACCACTTTTTGTTTGGACAGTCAGTCACACATACATTTCCCTGAGTATAGAGATATCATTAACAAATGTGAAAAAAGCCAAAAACCCCGCAAAAAAGTTTGGGGTAGCCACCCCATATACTTGAAAAGCAATAACAGTCAGTCTTTACAGACATGAGTCTAAAGTGGAACTGACTGTAAACACAAAATGGTGTCATTCAAAGTCGGTCAGAGGAAGTGCTGTCGGCGGGTCCGGAACCAGAAGTGATGTCATATTCTATATGGTGTTCCACAAGGCTCCATTCTAGGTCTGCTGCTCATTTCGAATTACATGCTTCCGTTAGGTCAGATTATCTCAAGTCTTAACGTAAGCTACCACAGCTATGCTGATGACACACAACTGTATTTATCAATAGCACCTGATGACCCTGACTCTCTTGATTCACTGATACAATGTCTTACTTGTGTTTCTGAATGGATGAGTAGTCATCCATCCATCCATCCATCTATCCATGTTCCAACCCTCTCAATCCGAACACAGGGTCACGGGGGTCTGCTGGAGCAAATTGGATGAGTAGTCATTTTCTCAAACTAAATAAAGAGAAAACAGAAATTTTAGTGATTGGCAATAATGGATATAATGAGGGTATTAGAAATAAACTTGATCCCTTAGGATTAAAAGTCAAGACGGAGGTAAAGAATTTAGGGGTAATTACTGACTCTGACCTGAATTTTAAATCACATATTAATCAAATTACTATGACAGCATTTTTTCACTTAAAAATATAGCAAAAGTTAGATCTCTTATAACATTGCAAGATGCTGAGAAATTAGTTCACACTTTTGTTTTCAGTCGGCTAGATTACTGTAACGCACTCTTCTCAGAACTATCAAAAAAAGACAGCAATCGATTGCAACGAGTGCAGAATGCAGCTGCTAGAATCTTAACTAGGAAAAGAAAATCCGAGCACATCTCTCCAGTTTTGATGTCACTACATTGGTTACCTCTGTCATTTAGAATTGACTTTAAAATACTGCTTATGGTTTACAAAGCCTTAAATAATCTGCTCCATCTTATATTTCAGAATGTCTTACACCTTACACTCCAAATCGGAACCTTAGATCTTCAAATGAGTGTCTGCTTAGAATTCCAAGAACTAAACTTAAAAGAAGTGGTCAGGCAGCCTTCTGCTGTTATGCACCTAAAATCTGGAATAGCACTGTGATGTCCCTACATTGATGGATTAAAGGCCAGAAGTCCACATGACCATCATCATCAAATTCTTCCACGAGAACCCTGAATACAATGAGGACTGATTGAGGTCATTTATGTTGGGTAGAATGCCTAGAGGGGGCTGGGTGGTCTCATGGCCTGGAACCCCTTCAGCTTCAGCTGTCTAGAGTTTATTTTTTTGTTTTTTCTGTCCTCCCTGGCCACTGGACCTTACTTTTATTCTATGTTAATTAGTGTTCCCTAAGTTTAATTCTTATTTATTTTGTCTTTTTTCTCTTTCTTCATCATGTAAAACACTTTGAGCTACATTGTTTGTATGAAAATGTGCTCTAGAAATAAATAAATGTTGTTGTTGTTGTTATCAGGACTAGAACTGGAAGTGATGTCATCGGGCCCGGATGGAATTTCCCATATTTGGTCTGGAGAAGCAAAAGAGAAAGGGTCAGCGCACTCTGCCATCCCCTGGTCCAGCATGGTATTACCCTCTTCCGAGCCCTTTAGCTGCCTCCCATGCAAACGTGTGTGACACTGCAAAAATGCATCTATTACTCATTTATTCTTATGTAACAAGACCTTAACAAAGGGTTCTTCTGGTCTCCACAAAACTTATAGCACATCAGTAGATTGATTATTCATTTCTGTGCAATGTGGCATATCAACGTGATGGTAAAATGAGAGCTAAGCCACCTCAGAGCACTCCAACGTGACTTTTTTTTAGTAGGTCACATTGTAGAGATGAACAAACGCTGGACTGATGTTTTGTAAGTGTTATTAACAACCAAAGAAGCCTTTGCGAAGGTCTTGTTGCATAACAATAAATAAGTAATAGATGCATTTTTGCAGTACCTAAAGTGTTACCAGTTTTCCCATTATAAATAGGTTTCTCCACTTGCTGTAATTTTTAGTTGCATTTGCTGGCTGAAATCTTCGGTGACAATGACGCTATTAGAAGAATGTCACTTTGGCACATCACTGAAGCTTTTCGTACATCTGCTTTCATGGTCAGGAATCAATTGTCTGTTTCAGCAGCTGGTAGGCATTTTTCAGATCACACAAAGTGACTGCACTTCCTATGAAGTTGACTAATCCAAGCCAACGAGAATCTTATTCAGGTAAACATTAAATTCATTTGGAGGAATTAAAATTATGTGGAGCAAGGCTTTCTATTGCTATGTGAAACAAAACATTCAGTTGAAACAACTGCTGGCAGAAAGTTTGAAGACCTGGTTAAATCAACAAGCTGCGGCCAAGTAATTTTTCTTTTGTCTTAAAGTAAAAAGGCTATTATTTATCAGTCACTAAAAAGAAATCATAAAACACTGGGCCATTTGCTGTAAAAGGGAGTTGTGTAAATAGCAGCATAATTGTAAATAAGTTCTTGTTGTGAAGGGAAGCTTCTGATGCTAACCTAGATACCAGACAAAGAAGACTCAAAGGGAACATAACAATAATAATATATTTTATTTTTAAAGCACCTTTCCCATGTTCGTGGAGCTTACACAGATATCGGCTACTTTATGAGGATGTAATGGGATGTGTGTTGCTGTCACACTGGAATAAAACTAATGAGCCCAAAATGTCTCATTTAATGAAACAACCAAGGGAAGTGATGTGTTGACATAGTAACTTTGATTTTATTGTGATGTTTCCTGTAATGCTTATGTCCTTAATAATCCATCTATCCATCCATTATCCAACCCGCTATATCGTAACACAGGGTCACGGGGGTGTGCTGGAGCCAATCCCAGCCAGCACAGGGTGCAAGGCAGGAACAAATCCCCAGGCAGGAAGCCAGCCCAACGCAGTGTCCTTAATAATACTATATACACTGTCTGGCCAAAAAAAAAGTCGCCACCAAAAAAAAAAGTCACACACTCTAATATTTCGTTGGACTGCCTTTAGCTTTGATTACGGCACGCATTCCCTGTGGCATTGTTTCAATAAGCTTCTACAATGTCACAAGATTTAGTTCCATCCAGTGTTGCATTAATTTTTCACCAAGATCTTGCATTGATGATGGTAGAGTCTGACCGCAGCGCAAAGCCTTCTCTAGCACATCCCAAAGATTCTCAATGGGGTTAAGGTCTGGACTCTGTGGTGGCCAATCCATGTGTGAAAATGATGTCTCATGCTCCCTGAACCACTCTTTCACAATTTCAGCCCAATGAATCATGGCATTGTCATCTTGGAATATGCCAGTGCCATCAGGGAACACAGCTGTTCAGTCCCAATCTCTTGAGTTCCCTTCGCATTGTGCGTGTGGAAATGCTCTTATTTTCACTATTAAACATTGACCTGAGTTCTACTGTTGTTTTTCTTCAATTTGATTTCACCAAACGTTTAAGTGTTCGCCGATCACGATCATTCAGGATTTTTCTCCAGCCACATTTCTTCCTCGAAGACGATGGGTCCCCACTATCCTTCCAGTTTTTAATAATGCGTTGGACAGTTCTTAACCCAATTTTAGTAGTTTCTGCAATCTCCTTAGATGTTTTCTCTGCTTGATGCATGCCAATGATTTGACCCTTCTCAAACAGACTAACATCTTTTCCACGACCACGAGATGTGTCTTTCGACATGGTTGTTTAAGAAATGAGAAGCAACTCATTGCACCAGTTGGGGTTAAATAACTTGTTGCCAGCTGAAAGATAATCGCCCATGCAGTAATTATCCAATAGGAGGCTCGTACCTATTTGCTTAGTTAAATCCAGGTGGCGACTTTTTTTTTTGGCCAGGCAGTGTATTAATGTATTTTATTTGCTACTTGCCGTCCCCTGCGGCTCTGCCCACGTCATAGTGAAACAGTACAAACTTTAAAAATCAATGAACAAACAGGTGTCGCTAGCAAAGTGGAGGCAAGGAGCACTCCAAAACACAGAAGTTAGAATAACTCAAATGGAGGCTGGTGCGTGAGTGAGGAGGGCCCTGCCCGGCTCCCCACTCCTGATATCTCGCTTCTCTCTCCCCTCGGCCCGCAGCCTCTGACTCGGATTAGAGCGAATATATCACTCCTGCAAGTGAACTATTATTCATAGCAATTCTTAGAGAGAGGTTCCAAAATCAACCGGAATGTTCTAGCAAATTACAGTACAATCCCTCTTAAACGGCCATCTCGGGACTGGACCCATGGCCGGTTGCCGTTTTGGCCAGTTAATCCGACATATACCTATTTTCATGAAGAAAAATATTTCTAATGTACCTCTTCATTGTTCCTGAAGAAACCATATCCACAAGGCTTCATCCACGATTTAGCACACGGGTTTTTTTCTTGTACAGCGACTGGACAGTGTGGTGTAGCAGGTCCACAGCTGAAGTCAAAAAGGCCACTTTTTAAATAAAAAATTGCCGCATTCGTGGCTTTGCGAATATGTGTGGCCGATCGGTTCCCGGGGAATTCGTTATGCGGGTGATCCTAGCTTAAGTGTACAGGTGAGGAGTTGTCCACATCTGTAATTGTCCCCGTGATAAATAGAAGCGCAAGGCGGCTAGGGGGAGAACAGGAAAGAACGGGAGGTTAATAAAGAAGGAAGCAGATAGAGGAAGGCTGGTGCAGGAGAGCAAGTGAGCGAGCGAGAGCAGATTCAAAGGCAGGCAGCTGGGAGGTGAACCCCTGCAGAGGAGTAGTTTGGCCAACACTCGGTGGGGCTGAAGAAAGCGGTCGCTCCAGCTGAGCGATCATGGGGCTGGAGTGACCGGTATTGAAGATGACTGGGCGTCGAAAGGCAGCGGCAGTCGTGGAGTCTTTGGGCTGGTTTAGCCCCAGTGTGAGCACCCTGGTCGCTGGGGAAAGAACCCAAGTCTCGGTCCGGATGGAGCCCAACGTAGCCAGGGATCGGAGGGCTACCGGACCAGTGTGGAAGGCAGGTAGGGCGACTTCCCTGTTGCGAAGCCCGATTTGAAAAGCAGGGGAGCTTCCAGGTAGAAAGAAGAAGGCACCGTGGAAAATTCATAAAGGAATATGTAAATGGAAATCACTCTGAAAGTAGGAGCCCTCTCACCTTCCAGGAAAGAAGGAAGTGCATACACATAATATAAAGAAGAACTGAGGATTAATTTTTTTTTTTTTAATTTTATTTTAACAGCCCCGTTAATCCGTCAGCCAGTTAATGCGAGGCCAGTTAAGAGGGATTGTACTGTATAGAAAAAAAACCTAATTTAAATCCGTTAAGTAGTTCTCTCGTGAAAAGCGGACCGACGGACAGACGTTGGATTTTATATATAGAGACAATTACATGTCAACTTCCTAATCAACCGACAGATGGCACTTCAGTAAACGTTCTGAACATCAACTGGATGATAACATATATACAAGATTCTTAGAGTCTGCTTTATACAGTATATAAGATTCTTGTTGGGGAGGGACATTCTAGGTCGCACTCTTGAAGCATTTGGTGTTTTGTGGAACGCTTGGAGGGGTAGGGCAGTAGACTAATTATTGGAAACTTTCAAAAAATTAGAAAAATTGTGACAAGATCAGACCATTCAGCTCAACAAGCTCATCCATCCTATTCACCTGTATTGTCTAAAATAACATCAAGCTGAAATATGAAGGCCCCTAAATTCCTATTCTTCACCCCACTACTTGGTAATTTATTCCATGTGTATATACTTCTTTGCATGAGAAAAAAAAAAAAAAAAACTTTCTACCATTTATGAGAAATCTGCCCTTAATAATTTTCTGAATAAATGTCCCCGGGTTCCTGTTGCAGATCTTATTTTAACGTAACAACTCGTATCTGCTGTACTAATTCCTAAATTACTAATTTTGAATTTTAAACACTTCAGTCGATGCCCCCCCTTAATCTCCAGTTGCTAAAACTGTAAGGTTCAACTCCCTTAATCTTTCCTGATAGCTCATACCACTTTGTCCCAGAAACTACCTTGTCAATCATCTCTAGACCTTCTCTAGTACTACTATGTCTCATTTGGAGACCACAACTGAACACATTATTCCAGTTAAGACCTCACTAGCGCATTATATAACTTAAGTCCTGTATAACCTCCCTTGACTTGTACTTCACACATCGTGATAGATAATCTAACATCCTAACAGCTCTCTTGATTGCTTCTGAATATAGTTAGTGATAAGTCCAATATGACTCCCGAGTCCTTCTCATAAGGTGCACTTTCAGCTTTCAGACATCCCATTTTGTGTTCCTACTGAATTTCACTTATATTAGATTTAACCAGCCTTGAATCTGCCCAAGCTTGTGTGCTATTCGAGTCCCTCTGTAACAATTTAGCCGATTCATCTGCTGCTCCACATAGTTTGCTATCATCTGCAAACTTAACCAGCTTGTTATTTGTATTCCTGTCCAGATCATTTATGTATATTAAAAAGAGCAGTGGTCCGAGCACTGACCCCTGAGGGACACCACTCTTAACATTAACAAAATCCCCTCATCATAAACCTTTGCCTCCTGTATTTGATTCAATGTTGTACCCACCTACAGACCATGCCCTAAATTCCTGCTTCGTTTAGTTAGGCATTAGGCATTATGCAGGGGTATTGCTGTTTATACAGAGGACCCCCAGTAGAGTTTCTTCACACACTTCTGCTGAGTAATTTATTGGCTGAAAGTCTTCAGTGTTTGTGTGTCAGAGAGAGGATGTGCAGTGTTGTTCATAATGGCACCCAGTTTTGTTTTAATTCTCTCCTTTGCTACGACCTCCAGGGGATCCACAGTGTGCGCAATAACTGAGACAGCCCTTTTAATTAGCTTGTTGATTTGTTGGGGCTCTCTTGATGTGATGTTGCCAGCCCAGTACACCACAGCATAGAAAATCCCACTGGCCATCACAGAGTTATAGATGTGAAGGATGTTGCTTCCCACATTAAAGGAACGCAGTCTCCTAAGAAAGAAGAGCCTGCACTGCCCTTTCTTATTTAGTTCCTCTGTGTTCAAGACAAGTCCAACCTGTCATTGATGTGGACCCCCACATGAATACATGTCTGGGGTCAACTTGTTAAAATATTTGTAGCAAACAGTGATGAAATATGCCGCTTAAACCCACAGGGTTTCTTCCTAAAAACACACTCACCATTTCCTCCAGTCTATGCACTTTAAATGGCTGGGGTTGCATTATACCACAAGAACAACAACAACTAAAAAAAAACTCCCCATACATTAGACAAATATGTAAAAATAACAATGGAAAGGCAAGGGGAGATCAAAAGAACACTGCAAAAAATGAAATCTAAGCAAGTATAAAGTAATTACATCATGACCTTAAATCTTGTTTTCCTCACTGTAAGAATTATTGACTTGTTAAAACATTTGTATTTACGATTATTTAGCTTACCGTATATACTCACTTATAAGTCGGGTCTTGAAACCCGAAAAATCAATCATAAAATCAGATTCTGATTTATACGCCCGTTGAAAAATGTGACACTTAATTTTTTTTTTTTTACATCTTCTTGCCTCCTCCAATCTCTCACCAGTTTCTCAGACGCATCGGATTTTGTTGCAGCAGCGCAGTTACCAATTTCTTTCGCTACTTGAACAACGTTTAATTTAAAGCGAGCTGCATATTTTCTTCTGATCGAACGCTCCATTGTAGATAATGGATACTCTTACGATAAAGGTGTATGAGGGTGTGAGATACAAAAAAATACAAATCAGTGAAAATGTTGCTTCCGAATAGTTCGGGTATTACCGTGTGGTCACATAGACACAATAGAGAGAGAGAGAGGTTAGGAGATAGACAGCACATTGCTGCACCCACATAGAAAATAAAAGGCCGTGTGCTCTGTGGTTACTCTCTCAGTTGGGTGTTAGCATATTATAATCCCTTGTACCAATAGCGTGAGTTTTCCGCATTCATATGACCGACATTATAAAATACCAGAAATTATACGGTAAAATCAAATCCTGACTTATCCGCAGGAGAACTTATCAGCACGTATATACGGTACATGTGTGTCGCACATTGCATGTGTTAAAAGTAAACATAACCCATTGCATGGGAATAACCATTTGGTAAAATAACATTATACATTGGCATTCAAAGACATCAACCCACTAGTGGTAAAAGTGAATGATACGTTGTCACAGATGCTATGTGTGCTGTCTGCTGTTCGGTGTCAAAGTTGATGTAAGATTGAAAGAATTGGCAGCTATGTTAGTGAAAATATGAATTACAAATTATGCATTCAAAGTAAACGGTAATGCATTTTATTTTTAGGGCACTTTACATTAGCAGTAAATCTCAAAGTGCAACATAAAAAGTTTAAACAAAGGCAAAGCAAGATAAAACAGAGATAAAACAACAATAAAGAATTCTTGTTAATAAGCTTTCCTAAATAGAAAAGTCTTTAGCTGTTTTTTAAAACAGCCCACAATCTGCTGTGTTCTTAGGCTCTCTGGTAGAGCATTCCAGAGCCGTGGAGCAGCGGCCGCAAAGGCTCGGTCACCCATTGTATGAAGTTTGGTCACATGGGGGCGAAGGCGGTAGGTATTTGCAAAATGGAGGTTTCTTGTAGTGGATTGTAGTATAAGGAGTTCCTTCAGATATTGTGGAGCATTTCCATGGATACACTGGTGAGTAAACAAACAGAGTTTGTATTCGACACGGATATGGATAGGGAGCCAATGAAGTGACCGAAGGATTTGTGAAATGTGTTCATATTTCCGCACCCTCATCAGGATTCTTGCAGCACTATTGTGAATTTGTTGTAGCTTTTGAAGGCTCTTGTTGGGTATCCCGATGAGGAGTGCATTACAATAGTCCAGCCTGGATGAGACAAAGGCATGTACCAGCTTTTCAGCATCATGGAGGGATGTGTTACACCCCATCAAAATGACTGCTGCTAAGAAAGGAGGATAAAAGAAACAAAACAGAATGGAAAGATTTGTGTTTATTGCACTTCTGGAACCTTTGTGGAAGGTAGCTGTAAAAATAAGACATCTTTATTTTAACGCAATTTGAGTCTGTGAGGTTGTGTCTGGGGTTGGATGATCATTGCCGCCCTCTAGTGGCCACAGGGCACATATTCTCACAGACATATTCCAAAACCTTGCGGTTAAAGAAGAGTGGATGCTGTTATAGCCATAATGGGTAATCCAACTCCACATTAATTGCCATTCTTTTGCAATGGGATGTCTAACAAGCTCATGTAGGTGTGATATTCAGGCGTCCACAAACATTTGCCTTTGTGGCAGAACTCACCTAATTATTAGGATTAACGGCTGATTCAAAGGTTAGTGCTGTTGTGGGCATCCGGGTTCATATTCCAGGCTCAGTCACCGTTATTACAAGATACAGCAATAAAGACTGTTATCCTGATGAATGAACTGACTGCTTACAGTATTAAACATTTGGCCGACTCTACCACTGCCAAGTTTTTCCTGAACACAGCTGACACTGTTTAAATAAGGTCTGAACTAGCAGCCCAGCAACTCTTTAAATTCTGTGTCATGGAGATATCACTGGACTGATGGTTACCTTAATATTCAGCCCAGGTGCTACTCGAGAAAAGCAAAATGCGGCCTTCCATTGCTTTGTACCCAAACTATGAGTCTCCCTGCTAGACGGACTTATCGCTTTGATTTGTGTGCCTTTCAGTCTCTTGAATTAAATGGTTTTCTATACTTTCTAGGTTAATGTGTCATTTATCACTGAATTACAAAGTGGGTTACCGGGCCTGCTGCTTGAGATGGGTGCATGATAAAGGTATGAAAAGCGAAGACATGCTCGCTTCCTTATGTAACAGCAATCACATAATGCTTGAAAAGAAAAGAACCAGGCTAGGCCTTTCAGTCAACAGTGGCTTTAAAGTGGTCCACGCTTCTGAGTAAATTAATATCCACAGAATGAATAAAATGGACTGTCGTATGATTTCTTTTAAATCTGTGATTTATTGAGGGTGACCTGATTCAGCCTGGAGTTATAGACAGTTTAAGGTTTTATAGAACAAGAGTCGGGAGTAAGATAACCTGAGGAAAGGTGCACTGGCAGAAGTAGTGGATGTAGTTCTGCCAGTGTAGATGGGCTGTCCTCAACAGGGGGCAACAAATGGGCACCTTATAACTTCCGGGGTTAGGGAAAGGTAAGATATTACTGGCGGCACTGGAAAATAGAGTCAAAATTATCCCAGTACAATTTGTATTATGACTTGGCTATGGTGGCCTGTTGTAGCCGATCACGTGGATCCCTATTCATTTTTAATCATGATATTGAAATGTTATATTGATGATATATTGAATAGATATACAGTGCATCCGGAAAGTATTCGCAGCGCATCACTTTTTTCACATTTTGTTATGTTACAGCCTTATTCCAAAATGGATTAAATTCATTTTTTTTCCTCAGAATTCTAAACACAACACCCCATAATGACAACGTGAAAAAAGTTTACTTGAGATTTTTGCAAATTTATTAAAAATAAAAAAATGGAGAAAGCACATTTACATAAGTATTCACAGCCTTTTCTCAATACTTTGTCGATGCACCTTTGGCAGCAATTACAGCCTCAAGTCTTTTTGAATATGATGCCACAAGCTTGGCACACCTATCCTTGGCCAGTTTCACCCAGGAGACCGGGGTTCACATTGCGGGTTCTCCCTGTGTGGAGTTTGCATGCTTTCCTCATGCTCAGGACAACATCAGGAGCCCATAAGCCATTCAGATCAGAGAAGAACCAAACCGTTATATGTTATGAGCATCAACATTGCAACACTCCATGACTTTCTCATGATTTGGTGCCATCTTCATAATTCTGCTCTGGGAGCTCAAATCTCAGCCTGAAATCACATAATAACATTTGGTCTTCTTGATGTTCATTCTTGCTATAGGATGGTCTAATAGGCCCCCTTACCATTCAAAGTTTGTATGCTGTGAACCTATTAACAGAAGGAGTGGCATCCTCACTGGGATGGAGCCTGATGCTTGTCCTGGCTGGGAAACTATAATAGAATGGATGAAAGTGCAACCCAGCTGGGATGGTTGATGGTGTGTATCCCAGTTGTCCTGAACATGTGATAGATGGACTGGAGGAGATGGACTTTATCAAAAGCATGACATCCCACAACAGGAGAGATTGTAGTGTTCCTATGGTTTACTCCAAGTTGAACATCCAGAGACTTGCCTTGGACTTGTAGTTCGGGTAGGCGGCCCAGTCAGGGAAATTGGGTGCCTCAAGGGGGTGCTGGCGGGATTGGCCCTCCCTGTTTTGGACAGCTTCTGTTGTGCAATGCCTTGGCACCTGAAGTACTCCCGGGTCCAATATGAAAGTAGCCCGAAGGAAGAACACGCTTTCTGAGGAGGAGTGGAGGAAGACAACAAAGTACTTAAATTTGGTATAAGCTGGGAAGTAAGTCCATTGAGGTTTTGTTATTCAATGAAACAACTGTGGTGGTGGTCTGGTGTTCAGGGCTCTGGGGTACCCCTTAGTGGCCACAATACTTACATAATCATCAGTAATACTGCCGTGGAGCTTGGAGATCTGGGTTCAACTTTTTAGCATGGTGGCTGGCAGTGTGGAGCTTACTACTTTTAACAGTATTTTCATCTGTTTTTCTTCCCAAATCCCAACTTTCCTCCCAAAATGATTACAACTTGCTTGAAGAAGGGGTCTGAGTTGCCTCAAAAGCTTACATATTGTAATCTTTCTAGTTAGACAATAAAATGTCTCATTTTGCTTGACTTCTCACTACATCCATAATGGCTAACATGGTACAACATCCTAGTACTACTATCGAGGTCGATAAATTATTGATCGCCTCGTAGATATGGGTTGAGGCAATAAAGAATAAGGGTGGCACGTGTGCTTAACCAGGAGAAAAATCAAACAGTGGCCTAAGGAGACTTGTGTGTCCCCAAGTAGGAAAAGCCACTGACATTAATGGGGAAGAATATCTGCTCAATTTGTATTGTGTTTGTGTGAATATTCGTATGTCTCTCTTCAGTGTTTGCTTTCTTCTGCTCTGTTAACTTTAATTCCTATCACTAGCAACATACATACTGTGGGTTATTTTTCTTCCACTTTAGGATGTGGCTTTGTGTCAGTTTTAGTTGGATTTGTACCTGATTGTATTTATCAGTAGCACCTGATGACCCCGAATCTCTTGATTCACTGACCCCCAATGTCTTACTTGTGTTTCTTAGTGGATGAGTAATAATTTTCTCAAACTAAATAAGGAAAAAACAGAAATCTCAGTGATTGGAAAAAATGGATATAGTGAGGGTATATTAGAAATAAACTTGATCCACTAGGCTTAAAAGTCAAGATGGAGGTAAAGAATTTAGGGGTCACTATTAACTCTGACCTGAATTTTAAATCACATATTAATCAGATTACCAGGACAGCATTTTTTCATTTAAGAAATATAGCAAACGTTAAATCTCATATCCCCATCTTTCTAGTTAGCCAATAAAAGGTGTCATTTTGCTTAACTTCTCACTACGTCCCAAATCCCAAAGATGCGCAGGTTCCATTTATTGAGGACTCAGAATTTGCCCTGGCACTTCTCTGTGTTTCCATTCTCTGCAAAGGACTGGCACCCCAGCCCACCCATAGACCTGAAGAGGCATACCATTTTAACCTCTGAGCCCTCACTCTCTCCACTTGTCTATTTCATGGATGGCCTTCTGGTGGCTCTTGAAGTTGAACATTGCTTAATCAGAATTGGCAGAATTACATCTGCTTATCACTGCTCCATGCACCTTGTACTTGCTTCCCGTACAGTAATATTTTATCCCATTGACTCATTCTGCATCTAATGAGCTGAAAAAGTCAAATAGAGGAGATGCATTTATTTAGCTGATACCTTGCTACTTTATATTAATAGCCCTGAACAAGAATAATTAAAAAGAAAATCAAGCAGAGCTCAAGTTGGTGAGCTTTGCCATTTTGGTGTCCTTGAAGGTTTCTATCTTCACTTTGCAGCAACCTTCCAAAGCCCATGGGTATTTGGCTGCCAGCAGCACATGTGGACTGAAAATATCAACAGTTACACAGCGTCCTTCAGGCTCTGAAGCATTGAAATTTCATGCTAGACTTATTAAAATGCTAATTAAAAAAATGACACGGACATGTGTTGAGAGAATGGGCTGGCTTCAGGATAGGAGAGAAGGGAAAATTCCATTAACATGTAGGATTGTTCATAAACAGATTTTCATAGGATGCATGAAGAATATATTCAAGATCAGGTTTATTGTACATTGGATGAAAAAAATAGTCTTGTAAAAAAGTCTTAGTTGCTGGTTTCCTTAGAGCAGCTGATAATAATACAATGACAACAAAGACACACACAGACCCACTACAAATATTATACTGTACATAGCATGCAACACACTGTACTGTTTTAAATACATTTTATATAAAAGTGCAGGATGGGTGCTGGTCCATTACCAGGTGGGGAGGCCAGAAGGGAGCAAAAACTGAACATTTCATGTTCTGTCCATGAAGTTATCAGAAGTGTTGTGCAAGTTCACACCTCACAAGAACTAGCTCAAAGTTCAGTTCACTTAGATTAAAAGGAATACACATTCATAGTTCTCCATTTCAGTTTTGAACTAGTTCATGTTCAGTTCATTTTTTAAGGAGTTAGAATAAATGACCCATGAGTTTGTAGCAGGGCAGCATAATATTAAGTATTTGTTTGTTTGTTTTGTCTGTTGTGAGTGCATTTTGTTTCCAGTGTCCCGTTTGCTATATTATATGTGTGTATCAGTAAATGTTGTCCCCGTAAGTTAAAAGGGCAAGGATGATAAAGAGAGGCCGCAACCCCAAAACGGAAACTACCTGTTGAATCCACCAGTTACATCTGGGACATTCTGTATTTAAACAAGAGGAACGAAAGGCAAAAGAGAGACGCGAGGAGAGAGAGAGAGAGAGAGAGAAGGAAAAGAATCATTTATGCATTCATATTTCAACTCATTTCCGATCATCGACCAGTCCATTACTTGCTTCTTCAGGATCTGTATCATTATCACGACAGCCAGCACCGAGAAACCCCGGGTTTTGGATTCTTATCAACCACTGCTGAGGACACTTATGGTGAGGTCATTTTTTGTATTGTCGGGAGGAAGCAAAATATCACACCAGCCAATGTTCAACTATTGCCAGACTTTATTAGCTTTTGGACTCATTTATCACTTTCATTTCAACCTCCGTTTATCATTCATCTGTGTTTGTGTTTATTCATTTATTGTTTAGGGGTAAGGGAGGGTTTTTGTAAATATTGTGTATTCATGTTTTCATATAATTAATAATTATTCACTAGTGTCACTGGGATAGGGGTGGTTTGTGTGCACATATACATATTATTGAACATTCGACTATCCTCGTGTGTATTTATCACTTACAATATATCCGTGTTTGATTTTATATATCTGTCTACTGTTTACTTGTTATTTCATCGTGTTGGGAAAAATAGGACAATCTGTAAGGAGTACGGCTTGTTATCGTCTTGAGAGACTTCAGGCTAGTCCAAGGAAATAGTCTTGGTAGTGCGGTGGCCGGTTTGGGTAAGGGGTCAGCCATTACAAGTTTACTTTTTTCAATTTTGCATGCCTTATACAAAATACAATAATTATGAAAACTTGTTTATTTAAATATATTTTGTTGAGTTATACCCAACAACAAACACATATAACGATATATGCTAATATCCTCCCAGTCAAAAAAGAAATTTAAATTCACACACATATGACTAGGAGTAAGCTGATTGGACCAAGTGGAGGTGATTACCCACCAGGCCAGGGTGTGGTGGGGTGCTCTAAACCTATTCCTGTTATCTCTGCAGACCAAACACGGGAAAACCTGCCTGATTTAACATCACTTCCTGTTCCAGTGCACAGACTGACGTCACTTCCTGTTCCGGCACCCAGACTGACGTGTCTTCCTGTTCCTGTCAAATGACATCACTTCCAGTTCACAGCATATAAAACCTCTATCTTTCCAAACCAGTTCAGTTCAATCTGAGAACTCAACCAAAGAACAACGTCTTGTTTTCTTTAAACCTTTTGCAGCCACGGACAATATATGGGTGGCTGCCCCAAACCTGTCCAGTGTGTTGAGACTCATTCTTTCACAAAGTTTACATATAAATTACCACTCTATTTCCAACCATGTGACACAAATGTTGATTGTGGAATCAGCATGTAGGTGAACTAACATCACATTCACATGGCATATTGCATGTCCAACGGGGAAAAATATAAAGTGGCCTTGCGAAGTATGTTTTCCTAAAAGCGGAGCTTCACCGCGTGCTTGTGTCAGCACATGGGAAGACCTTCTGCCTTCCCTCCATTCTGTGCTGGTCTCTAGCTGAGCAGAGTCTTACATGATCCTCAGGCGCAGCAGCTCACTTCTCCTTCTCCTTAAAATTGAAGTGGATGAGGGACATGATGATGTTCATGAAAGTAAAAAAATTAAATCAACTTAACTTATGTGGAAATGTATGAAAGATGGCCCAGTGACACTGTAAGCTACAGTGACTAAACATGTCAGGTCAAGTCAGGTTGGGTAGCAGGCATTGGTACTGCGCATTGCCGCACCCATCACACAATGAAACAGCTCTGCAACTCCCCAGGCAGACATGTGGTCCAGTCCCACCCTTTATCTGCCGCAGACAGGTGTTACTTGGGCGTCCCCTTGGCCTGATCCAGCCATTTAGGTCTTCAGCAATGAGGATCCTACGAGCCAGATCAGCCTCGGGGAATCGCGTCACATGGCCATAGTGCTGTAAGTGACGCTCCTTCACAATTCAGGTAATGTGCCTCATTCGATACTCCATGAGCAACTGCTCATTCAACACAAAGTCAAACCAGTGGTATGCAAGGATACTCCGAAGAGACACAGTACCGACGGAGTCCAGTTTTCATCACTGGATAGCCTCCATGTCTGGCAACCAAATAGCAAAACAGGAAGCACCATAACTTGTGAATTTCCCATTGGGATTAATAAAGTATCTATCTATCTATCTAAAGACTTGGACCTTCGTCCTTTTGCAGTGATATCAGGAGTGTTACACACCCCTTACCTCATTCCCCCCCATGCTCTCCCAATCCATCTACAGACTACATAGGAAGACTCACCAGAGACATGAATGTCACTGCCGAGGTAAGTAAACTTCTCGGCGAGATCAACATTCTCTCTGCAGACAGACACACTGCTGACGGCTGGGCTAAAGAGGTCATTAAAGGCCTGGATCTTTGATTTTTATCAGGACACTCGCAAGCCCAGACACTTAGACTCCTCACTCAGTCATTCGAGAGCCCCAATCAGAGCCTCCATTGACTCTGTGAAACACCATCGGCAAAATCAAGATCAGTGAATGTTTCTTCACCAACAGATGCCCCTCGGCCGCTGGACCCCACGACCTTGCCCAACACCCAGTCCATGCAAGCAGAGGACAGAGTAGGAGCAAAAACACACTCATGACGAACCCCAGAATCAACTGGGAGAAATGCAGAGGTTCTGTCTCCACTCTGCACAGCACTCTAAACATGCATTATATAAAATTATTCAGCATTTTTCTGACACTGTCATTTACTGGTAATGCACAACAATAAATGCCATCTATCATGTTCAGATGAAGACAACATTTTTAGCTTAAAACTTCAAAATATCCATTAGGTACTACTTTGAAAAACTGAAAATTTGAGAATTTTCATCCAGTTAGCCACATGCAGCTGCTAACAACACCACAGAAATCTTTACATCATTTAGTCTGGAATCTGCTCTCTGTGAAAGCAATTTCAGCCACATGATATTGTAAAACAGTACAGAAAACATATTTTATGTACACTGCTACTACATTTAATTACTTTCTTCTATCACTAGTATTTGTGAATATCAGTTAGTCAGTCATTTTCTATCCCGCTTAGTCCTGAGCAGGGTCACAGTGGGTGTTGGAGCCTATCCCAACTAGCCTAGGATGAAAGGCATGAAGAAATTCTGGACAGGGTGGCAGTCCACCCTAGCATGAACGCACTCACATACACAGTATAGGGCCAACTTATTATAACCAATTCAACTAACCTGCATATGTTTGAACTGCCAGAGGATTCCGACACACCTGCAGGAACCCCACACAGACATGGGGAGAACATGCAAACTCCTCACAGGGAGAACACAGGATGCAAACCTTGGTCCCCTTACTGTGAAGCAGCAGCACTTCCACTGTGCCACCCTGACATCTCCTAAGAATATCACCGTTACAAAAAAATATAATTAGAAAGATTTAGATGAGAACAGGCCATTCAGCCCAGTAAGGCTTGCTAGTCTCACAAACAGCTTCTACCCACAGGCCATCAGACTCATGTATAATACATTTACAACAGCTCCCACCACTTTCAGTTCCATTGATTGTTACCCTGTCTGTGACACGAGGAACAGAGTACTTTATTTCTTGTATTGTTCTTCTGATTATTTTCTGATTTCTGCCTAATTATTACTTTTAGGTTAACGTCTATCTAATTCATTGTTTGGTGTTAGGGAGACTGGCAAAGTAAGAATTACATTGCATGGTTGGAACCACTGTGTTTTTTTACTGTGCATATGACAATAAACTTCATGAATCTTGAATCTAGTTTTATCCACTTCATACTTCCAAAATAACACCAAGTCGAGTTTTGAACATTCCCAAATTCCTACTGTCAACCATGCTACTTGGTCCTTTATTCCATGTGTTTACGGTTCTCTGTAGGAGGAAAAACTTTCACATGTTTGTGCAAAATTCACCTTTTACAAGTTTCCAACTGATCCCCGTGTTCTTGTTGAATTCCCTGTAACGTCACAGTCCCAATCCACTGGTCTAATTCCCTACATAATTTTAAACACGTCAGTCAGGTCTCCTCTTAATCTTCTTTTGCTTAATCTGAAAAGGCTCAGCTCTTTTAATCTTTCTTCATAATTCATCCCCTGTAGTCCTGAATCAGCCTAGTCACTCTTCTCTGGACCTTTTCTAGTGCTGATATGTCCTTTTTGTAGCCTGGAGACCAAAACTTGACCCAGTACTCCAGATGAAGCCTCACCAGTGTGTAATAAAGCTTCAGCAGAACCTCCTGTGACTTGTACTCCACATATCAAGGCGCTAAATGGCTTCTGAACACTGTCTGGCAGTTGATAGTGATGAGTCGACTATGACTCCTAAGTCCTTCTCATTAAGTGTACTTTTGATTTTCAGATCTCCCATTGTGTATTCAAACCTCACTTCCTGCCAGGGGTGATTCTACTCTGAAGACGATGAAACTTAAGCTTCATGGCCCCAAATCTTGGAGGCATCCCAGAAGCAACTTTAGTCCACATTGCTTAAAAAATGTGTGTGTCTACTGTGTGAGATGGAGTTTTTAAATAATAATACTATGAATGATATAGTGTAATTCAGTATAGCCATTTTAATCAAAATCTGAGATGTTGTGGTTAAATTTGTATAACATTTGTTGTCATCTGCCATGTAACAACCCTATTGCTTTTACTGGTTGTGAAGGGACCTCTACAACAGAGTCCCGGAAATGTCACTGCTTCCTATGTGTAATTCTTTACATTTACTTATGTTAATTTTCATATTTCACAAATCTGCCCAAGCCTGTCTGCTGTTCAAGTTCCTCTGTAATGACTCAATGGATTCCAGATTATCTGCCACTCCACCTAACTTGGTATCACCTGCAAACTTAACCTTAACAAATCACTCAGTACACTCCTTAGTAGTCCCTGTTACCACTGGGAGGTTATCTACTTCCACACATGAAAAAACCTCAGAAAAGTGCAAGTTTAGAGCATTCTTTATTTCACTGTCTGTTTGAACCGAATTGAGATAACAAAATCTTTGATGAAGTGACTAGAAAGTGTAAAACTTTCAATCCTGCTAAACAACTCACTGAATGCACCTGCAACAACTGGGGAGTCCAAAGCATTTCAGAGAATAGCCTTTTAGTGGGGAAAAAAACATCAAACTCCGACTAGAAAGGGCCTTGAAAAATCTTTAAAAATAAAAGGTTTATTTTAATCAGAAGACTCTGCAAAATAGAAAGCTCTGAAGAGCTCAAATGAGTTGAAAAAATCAAACAATCACAGTAAATAAAGTTCCAATACAGAATCCAGAGGTATAATCAAAAAACAGAGCAAAGGTTAAAAAAATCAGTAAACACAGTCCCAATACAAAATTTAAAGTCGTCATCAAGAAACAGAGCACAGGACTGAAAATCTAGGAAATCACAAGGCAAAGGCAAGAAACACTTCGCTCCCTAGCACATTCGAAATGAACTGCCAGGAACTATGGAATGCCCTCCCATATATAGGGTGGAGGGCCGTTACTTGCTGTGATTAGCAGGTGACCCCGCCCCTTGGGGAACCACCCATGAAGCACAAGGGACATAACCTAGGTCATAACCACTTACAATTAAAGTACAAAGAAAAACATACATCTCTGTATTATATAAAGAAATCCTGCGACAAGATAAGATTTTATTGAAGAGATATTTTCCAAACACGCCCTCCTCTCAGCCATATTCAACCACACACACGGTACTCTCACCTCTCATTCGTGCTTTTGTCAGACCCAGTTCCTGCTCTCTTAGCTCTTATAAATTTTAACGTTTTCCTCACTTTAACTTCATAATTAATGAAGACGTATTATGTCCAAATCTTATTGAAGAATTTCATCTTGAAGGGTTATCAACAGAAAAAATGAGTACACTAGCAATCTTACCACGATGAAGTCAAATGAATTAACGCCAAAAATGTCGATCGGTTACACAGCAAATTGGTTAAATGCGTATCAATAGACTGTGCTGAAACAGTTGGTGGTGCTGGTGCGGAATATGAAAACATTAACTTACAATATCCCAAAGAATATCTACAACCGTTAACACGATCCGGTCTTTCACCACACAAATTACTGTAGAAAGAAGGATGTATCCAAGAAAGGTAATGTAGTACATCTTCAGGGCATAACATTACACAACAAAGGAGATCTGGATATGCCATTCGTATTAAAATGTTTACATTTTCCCATTAGAATAGTTTTTGCAAAGACAATTAACAAATCTCAGAGCCAAACATTCAAAAAAGTCATTTTATTTAATAGAGAGAAAGAAACTAAATTCAGTCATGTGCAGTTATATGTAGCATTGTCACGATGAAAGTCCAAACACAGAATCAAAATTCAATTGACGAAAATTGAATTCAAAAATTTGTTTTACTGAAGTTTTACAGTAAAAATATTTCTGTGTTAATTTCAAAGCCAAACAGAACAAAATCATATTACGCAACAAATTACTCTAACGCAACATGAAATATAATTTACTTTCAAATTATTACGTTTTACTATTTTTTAATATAGTTAATTACTTACTGTAATGTAAAATAGTTAGTTCTATTATGCATATGTAACAATTGCCATGAAAATAAAAATTTGTTTAAATTGTACATCCACATCTCCATACGCGAGTGGCAGAACCACAAAGAGGCTAGCACGTAGCACAGGCCCGGGGGTCGTGAGAGAAGCAAGCAGGGGACAAAGCCCCCTGATCTTAATACATAATTCGCCAGTCTCCTCACTCACTCACTCACTCACTCACTCACTCACTCACTCACTCACTCACTCACATCCATCCGAAGCCGAATGCGCAGTCGCCTTCTGCGCAGCTGCCTGAAAAACCTTACAAGACCGACATCGCAGCAGGCGGCGGATTTACGGCTGCGAAAATTCAAAGAGAAAGGAGACTACGGCCACGAAAATTCAAAGAGAAAGGCGACTTCGACCGACATCCAACCCCAACATCGCGGGAGGCGGCAGATTTACGGCCACAAAAATTCAAAGAGAAAGGCGACTTCGATTAAAGCTCTAGAGGCCAGAAAGGCGATTTCGACTACAGCTCAAGGCCTAATTATGCATTCATTCAATACACCTATATCAGGTTTGTGGTACTTACACTTATTACTATTCCACTTGTGCCCATTTCATCTTACGTTGTCGAAACGAGCTCTTTGTCTAGTACTAAATAAAAGAAACCTAAATACAAATAAAACACAAAACAAAAATTTGACAATACAAACAAAACAACAGCACCTGAATGTTATGCCATGCCTATATTCTCATACTTGTTTTTATTTCCAAGTCTGTTTAGCTCCTCATTCATTCACTGTAAAGTTTTCATACTGCTCCTAACATTCAAGATGAACTTGTCCTGCATTACATGTAATCGGCAGTTTGTGCCTCGTGGTATAATTGCGCTGCCACTTCAGTTGTATTTCCAATCTTACAAAGTAACCAGCCCAATCAGAACAGTCTTTGAAATCTTGTCATTTTTTTTTTCATTCTTTTTTTATTTTACAAAACAATGGCCAGTGTACAGCTGAGCACACAGGGTTGAGTGACGCACATTGACACACTTAGTTCAAGCTAGAAATACGAGTATGTGTCTGGTGACTCATAACTTATTGAAAGCTGTTTGAAACCATTTTTTTCATGTATTGCTAAATTTAAATACGCTTATAAAACTCAATATAGAAAGCTGGTGTATTTAGGTAATGTGTGTCTCTTATTCATCTCATTTTATGCACAGTGCCTCAAAGAAAACATCTGTTTAATATGGCACACAGCTGTAGTCACTAATAAGCCGCCAGATGCCTTTTGACAACTTGCCCACTGTGGGAGGCATTTTGACTTTTACTGGACCATTCTGGTTTATCCTTTTCTGCTTTTGTGTGATACAATAATAATAAAAATGATCATTTCTGCTCCACAGCTCTAAATGTCATCTGTGTTATGTAACATTATACTCAAACACAATTATACATATTCCAATGCCCATATGTTTAAAGAGAATTATTCAACTTTTCACATTTTTTAAATACAATTACATTTATATGCAAGTGCTGCAGTCTGCTTTCCCTTCTTGCCTTGCACCCTGTTCTACTGACACACGCTTGGCCCCCCCAAGTTTGAGAATTTGATTGAACCTAAGAATGTATCTGCATGTACATTTCAGGGTCATGCATCACAATCAGTTCCAGGGGCAGGGGTTGCCAGTTTCTGCAGGGATGTTAGGCTAGAGCACCCTCTAGTGCAACCTAATGTCCACAAACCCTTCAGTTTAATTCAGAGGGCAGTATCTCCATACCTTTTACTTCTTATGGATATACTGAATATTGTAATTCCACGCCGGACCAGGAGGTGGTGAAGTGCACTGATTCTCTCTCTCAATTCCTTGCAGACCATTCTCGGGTAGTCCTGCCTGGTTCTGGGGCAACCAACGACGCCACTTCCGGTTCCGGTCCTGATGACATCACATCCTCTCTGTGCATTTAAAAGCCGCCATCTTAAGGCACTAGTCAGTTCTGTTGTGGACTCTGTCGTGTGGACATGTTTGTTCTTTTCGATAGATTTTGCAGCTGGGAAATATTATATGGGTGGCGGCCCCAAACCAGGTGGGACTTCCCAAAAATGGTCTGCAAGGAATTGAGAGAGAGAGAGAATCAGTGCACTTTGCCATGCCTGGTCCAGCATGGAATTACATCTATTCAGGCCCTTTAGTTGTCCCCTAATCGCACATGTGTGACGAGATATATATAGTAGCGAGTGGCTGGGGGTGGTAGCTAGCCGGGACACCCAGGAGGACCCGCCTCCTCCAGACCACGAGGGGGCGACCGGCCTGGTGGCTTTGGGGACTATGGGAACTGAGCTTGGAAGCTCAACCCTATAGGGGCCCGTGGTCACTGCCAGGGGGCACCCCAATGCCTGGAGAGCCCTGGTCCTCAGCACTTCCTCCACACCCGGAAGTGCTGGGGGAAAGATGACCAGGGACACTCTGAGTGCTTCCGGGTGCGCAGCCGGTACTTCCGCCACATTGGGGAGTGCCGGTGGAAGATTACCGGAAAGCACCTGGAGCATATCCGGGTGATTATAAAAGGGGCCGCCTCCCTCCATTCAGTGGCTTAGTCGGGAGGAAGAGAGACAGAGCTCAGGAGGAGAGGAGAGGAGAGGAGGTGGACCAGAGAAAGAGGCATTGTACAGAGGCCTGAACTTTGGGGGAGTTTTGGGGTTGTGTGTGCACCTGTGTAAATATAAATTTGTATAATATACGTGTTCTGGGTGATTATACGATATCTACCTGTCTGTGTCCGGGTCAGCTTCCACAATATATATATTTTGTCACACATGTGCGATTAGGAGGCAGCTGAAGGACTTAAGTAACGGTAATACTATGCCAGACCAGGGGGTGGCAGAGTGTGCTGACTGTCTCTCTCAGTCTCTTGCAGACCATTCTCAGGAAATCCCATCGGGTTCCGGCACCACTGATGACGTCACTTCTGGTCCCGGTGCCACTGATGTCACTTCCGGTCTCGAAGACGTCACTTCCGGTTCCGGCCTGGATGACCTCATCTCCTCTCCCAACCTTTAAAAACCGCCATCTTACCTCCACTTCAGTTCTGTTTTGGACTCTGTCTTGTAAACATCTCAACCTTTTTTCAAACCTTCTGCAGCCAGGAACATATTATGCGGGTGGCTGCCCCAAACCTTTGTGACTATTTGGAGTCGATTTTGTTACTATATATATATATATATATATATATATATATATATATATATATATATATATATATATATACACACACATAAATATAGAAAAAATGTAAAGTTGACTGACTCACTCATCAACCAAAATGCCATTTTCCATTTTAAAAAGTTGAAATTTGTTAGGATGGTACATTTAGGACAGTAGGTATCCACTAAGAAAGAACGGTGGTACAATAGAAAAAAAAAACAGAATAGAAAAATGAAATACATGAAAACCTCAAAAATGCCTTGATGGATTTCACAAAAGTTTGTTGATGTAGTAGAAAAAAATAAAATTAGCTGACTTGTGTTTTTTTATTTGTGTATATTTGTCATTCCTAATGCATTATTGAGTTGGACATCACAGGCGTAACTAGATGGGGACGGAGGGGGTGGTCCACCTCAAGCAGCACTTTTTAATAAACTTTAGTACTAGACCTTTTACTCTTTTTTGACAATTTTGTTTGATAAGGGTGTGGAAAGCTAAAGTTTGTTGTGTATGTCAGAATGACACTATTTTTAATGTTTAGACATTGTTACAAATACATATGTTGCAAAGTTATACTTTACAAATGCCAATCTTGATCAGATCGCAGACTGACTTCGACCAAAGACTCTCTCCATCGACTTATTCCGACCGAAAGGGGACAAGCCTTTCAATCTCATTATTAATATTTTATTTTTCTCTCAATCTTAAGATAATGCGAACAAAAGAGAGCGGTGCATGGGAAAAAGTATTAAAAAAGAATGAAGGGGCATTACTGAAATTCCTCCATTATAACTGATAATTAAAAATGTAGTTAAAATTTCTGTTGTTTACATTTTTTGTATGATATGTGCTATTTTATTTTGTAAGCTCAAACTCAAAGACCAAGCTGGGTGACAAAAACTCTCACTATGCAACTCTCAGTCATTCTAACACCCCTGTTTCACCACAGAACTGACAGAGATCACACAGACAAATGCGGTGTGTCCATTTATGAAAATGAAGGCTTGTCTGCATAAAAGAAGTGAAAGGAGCAAAGTTTGGTAAACCTTGAAGAAGATGCGATTAGCAACTGCTGGCCAGTAGCGTAGTCAATTTCATGCAACTGATCCAGTATCAAAGGTTAAATTATATTAATTTAATAAATACTACCGCCCATCCCCTTCAAATGTTAAAGTGTGGACTACAATTCCCATCAGCCAGCACTCTGCTCCAGACGATTTTATCAGTTCTTAAAAAGATTAAATAAGAGCTTCTATTTCTTCTTCTTTTAGCTGCTCCCGTTAGGGGTTGCCACAGTGGATCATCTTCTTCCATATCTTTCTGTCCTCCGCATCTTGCTCTGTCACCCCCATCACCTGCATATCCTCTCTCACCACATCCATAAACCTTCTCTTAGGCCTTCCTCTTTTCCTCTTCCCTGGCAGCTATATCCTTAACATCCTTCTCCCAATATACCCAGCACCTCTCCTCTGCAAATGTCCAAACCAACGCAATCTTGCCTCTCTGACTTTGTCTCCCAACCGTTCAACTGCCATGTCATCAAAGGTAGCAACAGCTGCGTTTATTTATTTATTTTCCCGTAACCACTTTGGGGTAACACTTTCATTGTTGTACTGAAATCAGTCTCAGAGAAGTGTTTCTCAACCTTTGCAGCTTTAGGACCCAGTCTTACCTTTTTAATTTCACTGATGAAGTACAGACAGCATTTGAAGGAGAGAGGGATTTCTCCCTTCATGAACTGTTCTCAGTTAGAAATTGGGAAAATTTTTCACAGCTTTGTGGATCGCTTCGGTGGACTGAGGGTGTGTCACTTGTGACAATAAATCTGAGTTAACGTGATTACTTTTTTTTGTTTTAATCAGTGCGTAGCCTGCATTTCATTAACTTTACAATATTAATTAACAATCGGCGTTAAGCACTTTCTGAAGTCAAAAAATTTGAAAAAAAAAAATCACTGCAGATTACCAGGTGGAGCCAAGCCAAGAAGGAGCAGAATGAAACATGACGTCTCCTTTAACTGGTGAAGATGTTGTTTTTCTAAATGTGTTAAGACGAGAACAGGATGGTGTAATAAAGTGAATTTCATTTGTCATCCCAACAGATGGCACATCTCAAACATTAACTCTAATTTTACAGCCTATAACAGAGACATATGCATTGTATTTGTCATTCCAACAGATGGTACATCATAGACATTTGTAGTAATGTATTTTATTACTACAGATGTTTGTGACGTGCCATCTGTTGAAATAACAAATCCATTGCATTTTATTACTGCAAATGTTTATGATGTGCCATTTGGTGGAAAAACAAATGCAATGCCTTTTGTTGATACTACAAATGTTTGTGCAGTTTGTGGTGCACCTTCTGTTGGAATGACAAATGGAATGCATTTAATTACTACCTACATTATAAAATACATTCCAATAACACTGGCATCTACGTTTATTTCAACCCAACCCATCTTAGATGGGTAGCTCAGCTAATTTTTTTGTAAACAATTAAGATCTAGATTAAAAAAGAGGCATTTGATTACTTGTGGGTCAGTGTTCCTTTATTTTATATTTTTATTTTACAAAAAATGAAACACAGCATATTTTTCAACTGGATACTATAATTCAAGTCATTTTTTATTTCACATTGACATCTTGTTGACACTAAACAGTACTGTGGTATTTTCGGTATATGTATTATTAAAAAAATTGCAAATACCAGCTAAAGCTACCGTGTCACATTTAGGATTTATACCTAATAGTTTATTGAATGACAACACACCTACAATTTTATAGGCTTTGGAAGATACAGTAAAATATTCTAAATTAGAATATACCTGAAATTCAAGTCAACAGATATATAGACATTTGATATCTGTATATCTATCTAGCTATAGAGATACTGTATATGAATTTTAAGTTAGGTTAACTAGACTAATTCTTTTCTAGTATATATAAATCACTCCATTTAAGTAAGAAAAAGATAGAAACCTTTGAAATAAATCTTTTCTGTAATTCAAAGCTTTGCTTAAGACTTCAAAAGACAATTTTTCCCATGAAATATCTTTCAGTCTTTCAACTTTCTCATGATATTCACTTTAATTTAGCTTTTTCATGATGGCATTATGCTATGTTATTGCTAAGTGATTCATGTGCATTTTAATAAAAGGGTAACATTTTAGAATCTCAGTATTCAGGACTTTCTATAGTGCATCAGTTTGTCACGTCTTGTTACGTAACGCACACTGAGCTTTTGTCAAGGTCTTGTTACGCTGTTGTAACTGACTAGTCCATTCTAACTTGATATCGCTTGTGCTTTATAAATCTTATCAGTGCCAGACAACACCTTTGTTAACGTCTTATTACGTTGCAGTAAGTGAGTAACAGATTAGATTTAAGCAGCCCCTAAAGTCTAAAATACTGCTTTAAATAGAACTAGCCACACAACCTGTCGAAGGCAAGTAATAGAATAACTTAAAAATATTTACAGTCTCTTGTCATAGGTAGGTAGTTTCAGCGCCTGTGTCTGAATATCTCTTCACTGGCGCTCCCTTTCTCGAAAGCTTTCCTGTAAAGCCTGTTTCTAAGACTCTGTCATTGTTTTCGAGGCACCTTTCTCGCCACCTGTCTGGTTTTAGACTTTCTGTCTACTCGCCGTGTGCCTTTACTACCCCTTCTGCATCTCACACTCGTTCTTCCTCTTCTGTCCCACTGAGAAAGCCAAATTGACCAATCACAGCATAGCAAAACTGACCAATCAGATTGCTCTGAGGGACTGGACACACAAATGTTATACTGCATTCCATTTACCTTGAAAGCTGGATGTAAGAGCTGAGAATGACGTCACACCCAAGTGAATTGTGTCAGAAAACAACGAGGAACGTTCAAAAAGTTTCCGTACTTTCGTATTTTCGTTGGAAACAGTGAACGCAGGAGGGGCATTAAAAACTTGGTATCACGCTGGGAAAATTGCATCGCAAATGAAGTGACTACGTAGAAAAGTGATATCATTTGTTTTTGAAATTCTTAATAAACAGAGTTTAAAAAAAGTGCAGAAACTTTTTGAACGTCCCTCATAATAGGAAGCCAATCCAGGAAAACCTTTGTTGCGCTTGCTCCATCAGACTAAAGAGCAGTTGATAACTGTTTTGCATATCTAAACACTGAAGCATATGTCCACAGATATGTGTGTACGACTGATTTAATGAGACACAGAAGTGCTAATATACAGCATAATACTACAGCTTTCACTAAAGTTTGGTGAGTACGTCACCATTTTGGATTGAGTCTTGCTTGACAGACCAGAGTTTTCCAGTTGGAAGTCTGACTTAAGGGAGCATTCCAGTTGAAAATTCTAACTAGGAACATGGAAATCCTGACTTCCCGTGTTAAATGGAACACAGCATTAGTGCTTTATTATATAGTAGATGTCTTACTAAGACCAAACAAAGCCAAAGTTAACGTTTTACTAAACAATAGTTAACTGACCATTTGATGCGCCTTAGAGAGCACCTCTTCTAAAGTGTTACCATTAAGAGATCATAAAATTAATTTGTGGACAGGTCCACATTTCACAGGTGCCTTAAACACTCTCACAGTGAATTGTTTTGCCACTTTGTCACAGTATTTGTCCCATGTCTGCTTACAAATGACTTGCCCAGAATATATTAACACTATCCTATTTCTTTTTCACATTTTGTTTAATGATTCTGCTTTTACATTTTTGGTTCGAAAATGAAACGATCTATAAACAAACTGCTGGCTCCAGTAAAGGAGCTGCGTCTTCATTTTCTCTCAGTGCTAATACTAATGCAAGGGACACTACATACAACACGCTGCAATTAATAAGTAATATATTATAGATGACCGTCAATTAGCATTGCATTCAAAAAACAACCTGCAACGTCTCTAGCAAGATTGGCACTAGTAGACGACATTTAGGATATTTACACGGTTAATTAGATTAGGAGTGGAAAGCTGCCGGTCCTGCTAATGGACTTCACAATTTCAATAGATGTTCAGAAAGCTCGAGCAGACGCAAATCTGCTTCAGTCTTAAAACGTATTCATGGCAAACAGCGTGTTAGTCTTCTTTAGTTTTTTAGAAGATTGTTGTATTATTTTTATGAAAGCCTATCAGTTAAGATCTCGTTTTCTTATTCTGATTTTATATGATTGTAAACTGCTACATTTGAAAACAGATGCTATTATGGTAAAATGTATGAAAAAAAAATAACTCAAGCATTGGCACAGGGGTTATGGTTAGGATTAGGGTTAGGTTTCTGCCTTATCTCTCTATGAACTTGGGTTCACTGTTCGTGTGGGGGTGTGCGCACAGCGGCACAGGAGTTACTGTTGCTCCCTCCTGAATTCAGAGTTCTGGGTTTGAATCCTGAATTGTTGACTGGATGGACTTGAAATGTTTCTCCTGTGTCTCCATGGGTTCTTCCTCCTGCAACCCAAACACATGAAGGTGAAGTTAATTGGACTGTGTGTGTGTGTGTGTGTGTGGCACCCCATCTAGGGTTATCTCCCACTTTGCAGTCAGTACTGCCAGCATAGGCTATGGCCCTTCTTGATTCTGACTTGAATTTGGCGGAACTGTATGTATGATTAAGTAGCATGCTGGGACCATGCGGAGGGAAAAAATCCGTCTTCAATGAAATTCCTAAGGACTTAGGCTAAGTTATGGGTTATATAGGGTATATAGGTTAGGTTAGGTTAGGTTATATAGTGCCCTGATGTGTAGAGTACAAGTAAAGGAGGTTATCCTCAAGTTTAATGACACACACTGGTGAGGCCTCACCTGGAGTCCTGTGTGCAGTTTTGATTTCCAGGCTGCAAAAAGGACATAGCGGCACTCGAAAACGTCCAGAGAAGAGCGACAAGGCTGATTCCAGGGCTACAGGGGATGAGTTATGAGGAAAGATTAAAAGAGCTGAGCCTTTACAGTTTAAGATAAAGAAGATTAAGAGGTGATATGATTGAAGTGTTTAAAATTATGAAGGGAATGAGTCCAGGGGATCGAGACAGTGACTTTAAAATGAGTTCATCAAGAACACGGGGACACAGTTGGAAACTTGTTCAGGGTAAATTTTGCACAAACTTTAGGAAGTTTTTGTTTACACAGAGAACCACAGACACAGCTACCAACTACTGTGGTGGACAGGAGGACTTGAGGGACTTTTAAAACTCAACTTGATCTTATTTTAGAAGATTTAAGTGGATAGGACTGGTGAGTTTGGTTGAGCTGAATGGCCTGCTCTCATCTAGATTGCTATAATTATTAAAGGAACTGGAATCGTGTACATTGGTGTCATGAGGACGGCATAGTGGTGCACTAATGATGTTGCTGCCTTTCAATATGGAGACCAGGGTTTACATCCCAAGTGCTCCTTGTATGGAGTTTGCATGTTCTCTTTGAGGCTGCATGTGTTCCCTCCGGGAGTTACAGTTTCCTCCTGCAGTCCAAAGAAATGCAGTTAAGGTGAATTGTCCCGTGTGTGTATGTGTGTTCAACCTGTGATGGACTGGCACCCTGTCCAGATGTTTCGTCCTGTCTTGTGCCCAATGATTTCTGGGATACCACCCTGGATAAGTGAATTTGCAAAATGGATGGTGTTGTGAGTTGGGAGCTGCTGTATGCACATTTTGTCTTTTTTCTTGTGGCGCTATCACTTTCAATCTTTTCTGTTGTTAAAAGCCATAGCCATGTTGGTTTTAGAAATGGCTTTCAATGGCTGGAAGTGCAACATGCTGCCAGTAGTGTGCTATCCCCTCTGTCTGAGATCTTTTTGCAGGTCATTTAGTTGTTTAAAAATCTGTTTATGGAATTAGAATCTTGTGTGCTTACACGACTTTGAATTTAATTTGTGTATTGCGTTTTGTCATTATACTGCTCACACCCAATAGTAGGAGTTTTAAATGAAAAGGGAATCAAAGTAAAAATAATAAGGCAAAGGTCGAAATCATGAAGATATTAAATAAATTAACAAAGCTCAGGACGTGAATCAAAGACCAAAGTTGAGATACAGTGCAGGATTGTGTAGCCAAAAGGAGGCAAGTAATCACAGCCGAACTGAGCAGATACAAAACAAAACTGATGAACATATAAGCAAACACGTGCACATCGGAACCACCCGGAAGGCTCAAAGTAAACCTGTCAATACCACTCCAGCACAAGAGGGGGCGCTGCTGCTAACCGTATCGTCTGTTTCCTCCACAGTTCAGACCACAGAGATAATGCCTAGCCCCGCCCTGACACACCTTCCAAGCCCCTCCCCTTCCAAGCTTGGACGTACTTGTCCAAATGACCTGTGGAGTGAGGTCATCACTCTTTGACCCACTACTGTTGGAGACAGAGCTCTTGGTCACATTTCGTTTGCCTGTTTTTCTTTTGATTATTTAACTGTTATTGAGACAGTTCGGCTATTTTTTTGTTATTAAATAGGGCTATCCGGCTGATACCCTCAACACCTGCACCCTTTTCCCGCAGATTCTTTCACTTCACAAATATACTAATAAGACTGACCATTAAAGGTTTTGCTGAAACTTCAGATGATCAGTGGAAAGTACATGCTGACCTTTGTTCAGTCACATTGATCATGTCACGTGTTGCATGTTCCTGGTCATCTTGCCTGGAAACTGCACAACAATTATCAACAAAAACGTCAGCACCTTTAAGAAAACAGCATGAAACCAGGGGAGAATGTAACTCAAGGTTAAAAACACTTTGAGATAAATATAGCCAATGGACCACTTGGAAACAAAGTTTGAAAAGATTCAAAAGATCAAGGAATGGTCAGAAAAAGTTAAAGTCACCAGCCAAATCATTACAGTTACCTCTAGACCCCTTTCCGCCCCTGACTAACCAAATCCACCATTCTATCATCTCATGGTCTTCCGGTTATTTCATTTGATTGCTTCCACTCTGTGGTAGAGCATGTTCAGTCACAGCTTTAAAATGACAGAGGCTAACTCTAAAGGGGAATGGCAGTCCTGGAATGACAACTTAGTGTTCTAGGATCAACGGAAAGCCAAACAATGTCAGATCCATTGTTCCACAGTTTGGATTTTTCCTAGACCTGTCTACTGTTATTGGCATGCGATAAGCAATCAAAGTATTATGGGACTTTGCTGTCACCATCATGTGACCTGACAGGAAGAAAAGCAGTCTAGTTTAGGATCCTCAGTGGCTAGAAATCCACAAAACATGCTTGATGTACACTTGAATTTGTTCGTTGACATAATCGAGCTAAGAGAAGAGAAGAGAACTGCCCTCTGATGGGAATGTTAAGTGATGGCACTAACAGGGCATCTCTTTGAACTTCTTGTACTTTTTCAAAGTCTAACAGTGTGGTGTTCGTGTTAAAGGTTTGATCTTTAAATTACTAGGGCTGCTGGTTTAAAGTCCACATCTGTAACCCGTCTGTAGTCCTCGTCTTGTAAATCACTTTAGAGAAAGCCATCACTTCAATACAATGTTACAATTACATTTTCTGACCCTTTTCATGCTTCCTCTGCCTAGAGAAGTCACACGATAACAGGGATTTTGGCCATAGAGTCCTGAGAAAATGACTGAACATCCCTCAATTAACAGCCAAACATGCTTAGACCATCTCAGGGGTGGGGGTCACCAGGAGTCAACGCCAGATGGGGTGTCAATTAATGTCTGAACAGCCAATGTGCATATCTTTCTATCTATCCTTGATACACAAAGGAGCATCTGAGTTGTGGCCATGATGAAGGTGTGCCCCAGAAAGTATATCAAACTAAATTGAAACATTTCCACTCCCCACGTGTCTTTCTCTCTAAATATGTAATAATGTTGGGTGCTTTTGCTGCAAATGCTTCAAAAACTATAATCTTGGGTAATTGTTTTGTTATTCTGAGAGTCGTCTTTGTAATTATAATTATCATATTTATTGTTTGCATTCTCTTGTACTGCCATTTTATTACGAGATGCTTATCAGAGATCACAGGATCATTGGTTTTAGTGGTCACAACAACTAAAAGTCACTCTTTGGGTTCACTTCCTTGTCCTATTTTTTGGATTCCTCAAAGAAATTCCAAGTTCATTCACGATCAATCTCTGTTTAAGATTAATAATATTCAGACTCTTCTGATTTTTTTTTTTTGACTGCGTGTTTTGTATGCCCTCGTTTTCTGACATAGGCTTCGGTATTTAGCCTACCCCTTTATCTCCTAGTCCTTTCATTCTTTCTGGCACAACAATTTATATACATACATTATATACATATTTAAAAACCCAACCTTTAGCAGGCACACATCTGATAGAAAATCGGCAGCACCTTTTCCACTAAAACAAGGACCCACCTGGAACCAGAGCAAGGCTGACAGCTATTTTTTGATTTGATTTTATGTGCAAACATTCTGTGTGAGACATCTATAGTTATATATGTATATAAAATCCAACGTCTGTCTGTCTGTCCACTTTTCACGAGAGAACTCCTTAACGGATTTAGATCAGATCTTTTTCTATAAGTTGCTTGAACATTCCTGTTGATTTTGCGATGTCTCTCATTGATCTAAGTATCATAGTTCGCTTGCAGTACTGTTTTATTTGTGTGAATCCGAAAGAGCGGCTGCGGGCAGAGGCGATGGGAATGCATAACATCAGGAGTGGGGAGCTGGGCAGGGACCTCCTCACTCACGTGCCAGCCTCCGTTCGAGTCGGTTTTCCTCTCACCACATGTTGCAGCATACCTACCCTCCGCTTAGCTAGCAATACCGGTTTGTTCAACAGACATTATCATCTACAGATTGTTAAGGAGTAATGTTTGACATTTTTGAGAGAGAGATCAGAGCTTTGTGTGTAGCTTCTGATTGCCAGAGATATCACGGCCACATGCTTTTCTCTGACGCACTCCCGTCAGAGCTGAATGCGATCAGATATAGTGCCGATGTCTATTGATTTTTAAAGTTTGTCCTGCTTCATTACTACATGGGCACAGCCGTAGGGACAGCTAGTCACTTATAAGAGAGACCTGCAAGTACATATTTCAGAAGAGATCAAACTGCCAGTAAAACCCTAAGTGGAAGAATCAGTAACATTTAAAAAGCTTAATCTGGTGAACTTTAATATTGGGGCAAAACTAGATTTATAGAAGTGGAGGCAAAAGCTGGAAACTTGAAATCCTTAAAACTTCTGATATTTCTTTTGTAATTCCTTTATTGAGTTTAAACCTCAGATGAGAAACTACAGTAGAATCTTAAATAAGATGACATCTAATGTGTCACCGATTGACGCGTGTACGCCGGCAGCCATGCAATGGGAGAATGCCTATGCCAAAGTATGATGTTTCAAAACAGAGATGTGACTAAAAATGTTACAGATCAAATGAAAAATATGTAAATCTGGATAATATTAAAATGCCATTACAGCAACCGCAGTGTCATGATTTGACTCTTGTACCTAATTTTTATGAATGATTCCTAATCTATATATTATTTAGGAGGGTTTTGAAACCCACAAATCCAATGGCCACATTTATGTTTTGTTTCAATGAGTATTTACCTACGTTAGTAATTTTTTTGCACTCTCCCAGCAAATCATATACTTTTTTATGAGACTTTTTGTTTACGGCTGCTATGCTGTTGTCAGGTGAAGTCAACTGGAAGAGCACCAAGTCAGAGATATGAGGGTCCTCACCATGCACTTTCTGCTATTCCAAGTTTGAACTCTACTAAAAACACACAGTGCTCTGTTTATGTGTTCAGTGAAAGGCTCTTTGGTTTAGAAATCCAGCTTTACCTGACTCAGATTTATATTTTTCGTTTATGATTTTCGAAAATCTCTCTCCAATCATTCCCAATGATTTTTTGTCTTACATGCTTAACTTAATTTATTAGATTCCTGCTCTCCAGGTCCCACGTTTAGCGTGCTTTCCCTAACTTCACCCTATCTTCTGACTTCAGTATTAGGATTAGGGTTAGGGATAGGGTTAGGGTTAGTGTTTCAACTGCTGCCATCCTGCACGGTCAGTACAAATAATAGATATGGAGCAAATAAAGTGTTCTATCTGATGCTTCATTAGACTTTTGTTTCACTTTCAGTTTCCCTTTGCACTGCTGTACATTTCACGGTATGTCAATTCTTGTCAATGTTTTCTATCTTCACCCAAAACCAACACTTTATCATGGATCAAAGTCTCCAAGTTGTGCTAAACAATGTCTTTAGGTGCTTGCAGTCTGCTTCTGGCTTGCCATACTTTTTGGATGCCTTCACATTGGATGAGATGATTCCACAAAGTAACACAAGTCCAAACAACTATAGTGAGTGTTTAAAACCTGCACATAAAGAAATAAAGCTTTCAGCAGAGGTCTGTCATCTACACGACAACACAAGTTTCATCATGATGTCACCACTAGCTCTTTACAGTTGTTAAGCAGGAATTTAAAAAAGCCACAAAGGTTCACAGCTTATTGCCTAGAAGTATTGGAAGAGAAAGTATTGGAAACTTAAGAGGAGGTGAGCCTAGCCTTGTTTGGTCTGGTTCCTAGTACTAGTGGAAAAGTAACATTATTTACTAAATCTATGCATACTGTCAGAAAGCTTTTTAATCATTGAATTTTCATTGATTTCTACTCTTGCATTCATATCCTAAAATGTTTCTCCTAAAATTCTACAATAAATAATAATCATCATGTACAGTAATTCAAGCAACATTTTCAGGCCCGAGAACTCCAAATCCAAAGCCGTGTTCGTGAATATACAGTTTTACACTTCAGGGATCTTCTAGATCTGAACGGCTAACTGAATCTCCGCTGAGAATGGGTCTGCGTCTGGTTCAACAAGTCCATGTAGATTTTTGATCTCAAGAACCTTGGATAAGAATCTTTTTCCATAAGGCTGTGGATTCGTCCCTGAGCCATGTTAAAGCAGGAGGCCGTCGGCTCTTGAAGGTTTCTCTTTGTTGTTTCCCTTGTCTGGAAGTCAATGTTTACCTGGTGGAGGATACAAACCAAAGAGTAACTAGGAAGGTTTGACTATGAAAGGAGTAAAATAGTAGGGCAATTTTTATATTAGGCAAAGAGGAAAAAGACTTGTCAAATTTCCAATATTTTCAAAACACCATATTTTACAATAATAATTATGTAAATAATATAGCCTATTATTGTATAGTTTTGATTTTCAAAAGCCTAATATAATGATGTGGTGCACATTTCAATGGTACCACAGTTTCGATCTCTGGGCACCTGAAGCCATAACTGAGCAACCAAGGGACAGGAGAATTGAGACACAGTTCAAAAGCAGAAATTTTAGTTTACTCTCATGAGCACCTGCAACCAAAGAATAACAAAGAATACAAACTAGTAAAATCTGTCAGTATTACTATGTACAAAATCACACTCTCATCTCACTGCTCCTCAAACTCAGAAGCTCTGAAGTTCACACCATCCTGAAGATCAATCAACCCATTAAAGAACCATAAAATACCATTAAAGAACCCATATTTTTAAGAGTGTAGTGACTCGGTCACAAATCAAATGAGTCAAGACTCATATTTCATACAGTTCTTGTGCATGCACTTAAACTTCCAATCCGTAATGTAAGAATGTCCATTGAATAGGCTTGTTCATGCTTATAAATCGGTACTAAATATTCACTGTAAAGAGTCGCTCAAAAAGAACAAATTGTTTGTGACTTGCACATCACTATTGGTAACTGCATGGCACTGGCTGCTCATTTACCTCGAAGGTAAGTTTCACTTTGTTTCAGCTCTGAATTCCATCCTGAATTTCTGTACATGTGAGTTTCTGCTGATAATCTTTTAAAACATAGCCCTCTTTACCTTTTACCTTTTTCTCCTACAGGAGCTTCGGAATGGTGCTTGAGCGGTGGGATGATTTAAATTTGGAAGCATGCTCGTGAATAATTTGTAGGTCTCTTCCAAAGAAGTGTTGTGTGGCCCTGGACCCGAACATTGGTGCGACCTCACTCTGCCACTGCATAACACACTGACACATTAACTGGTTCTGCATCTTCTTCAAAACATTAAGTGAAATGTGACAATTTTCTGCCTTATACCGTAATTGTCTAATAATAAGCAGTTTATGCTTAGCCATTATTCTGTATGTTGACTAGCACAATAACCAGAAATTTTGATTCAATGAATGACAGTGTGGGTGGCACAGTGGCGCAGTGGTAGTGCTGCTGCCTCGCAGTAAGGAGACCTGGGTTTGCTTCCCGGGTCCTCCCTGTGTGCAGTTTGCATGTTCTCCCCGTGTCTGCATGAGTTTCCTCTGGGTACTCCGGTTTCCTCCCACAGTCCAAAGACATGCATGTTAGGTGGATTGTCGATTTTAAATTGTCCCTAGTGTGTGCTTGGTGTGTGTGTGTGTGTCCTGCAGTGGGTTGGCGCCCTGCCCGGGATTGGTTCCTGCCTTGCCCCCTGTTTTGGCTGGGATTGGCTCCAGCAGACCCCCGTGACCCTGTATTCAGATTCAGCGGGTTGGAAAATGGATGGATGGATGAATGACAGTGCTAATCAGATGACATCTTTGTATTAGGACTTGATGTCAGCTCTCCTGTTTCTCATGAGAAGTTAGTTTGCCTAGTGGAATCAAAGGTTTGTCTAATTCCTAATGGTATACCTTATATACAAAACATGTTGATTTAATCGTAGACCATCTTGTATATGATGAAAGACACAGTTACCTCTCTAGGAGACTGGACATCAATGAACTCTTCATAAATTTTCTTTGCCTTGGAGGCCAACTTTGCTGGGGACTTCGTCTTTTTGTAGTCTTCACATGCCAGCCAGAACTCAATGTTCTCCTCGCTGAACTCCGTTTTGAGGAATGCTCTAAAAGCAGCCAGACCATCTGGAAAAGAAATTATAGTGAGAATGTCTGTTACTTTGGATAATACACTTATCATTATTTTCTTTTTCACTGTTCTTAAAGCTGTACTTGTATTTTTTCTTAGAGAAGACAGGGGTATTGACATCCTTCACATGTTCTACAACTCTGTGATAGCCAGTGGAGTGCTGGGCCGGTACCATGACTTCAAGAGAGGCCCACCGAATCAACTAGCCGATTAAAAGAGCAAACTCAGTTATGGGATGCCCTCTGGACCTGTCGGAGGTAGTTGAGAATTTAGAAGGAGAGAATGATGACAAAACCGATGGCCATTATGAACAAACCTGCACATCTTCTCTCTGACACACTAACACTTTGAGCCAATGAATGGTTCAGCAGAAGGGAAATGTGACTGAGGGTTTTTCACTGTACAGCAGCATACCTTTATAGTGCCTTCCTGTGACTGTGACTGCTCTTTTCATTTTTAGGAGATTCAGGGGTTTTCTTTCTTTTTAGCAATTCTTTTTGGGTATTTGTCATAATATATATGTATTTATTTACTTATTTATTGAGCTTCTCAAAAAGGGCAAATTCCCCCGCTCCCCAAGGAAATAAATACATTTCTAAACTTTTAACGTGATTGGGGTTGTCAGTCACCAACAAAAATGCTCATGCTATGCAAACAGAAGATAATAATAAAATCCACGCAGATAAGACAGGCTGTGAGAAAACAATGAGTGAAACATATCTCTAAAACACTTAATTTAAAATTATCACCTAATAAAAATCTACAACTTGTACATTTTGTACTGACCTGAAAGACAAAGCTCTTGATTTACCGGTGGTTAGTCAACTGATCAGAGACAACATGCCATCATAAAGTCAGTTACTGACACTCTAAAAGATGGCGCTGCAGGTTATACAGTCCAGATTTTTGGATTGGTGGATAAAACCTTTCCAGTGGCGGGCCGTCAGGGCCTGCAAGGCCTTCTCTGCTGGCCTAAAATAATATCTGAATCACAAACTAATGGTAATTATATTTTGTCCATGAATACTTATTAAATAATTCCAAATAGTCTGTCCGCTTCCTTTCATAGCTTTTCCGTTGATTGTGTTGCGCCTGCTTCCAGACATGTATTTTCGTATTAAAGCATTTAACCAATCACATTTCAGCCATCATTTGTTGCCAGGCAGGGTCAAAGTCAAAGAAGTCTGCCAGGAGGCCTTCACAATCCGTTCTGCAGGCCCTCTAACACAAAATAAATGTTGATTAAACTGTTACTTCAACCAATCAGATTTTGAGTTGGTTTCACTAGGGCCCTCTAGCAGGCGTACGGCAACGTCACCGTATTCAGACCCGTTGATTGGATAGGATGGTGTGGATGGTGTAATAGAAAAATCTGAATGAGAGCATCATGGGGCAGCTGTACACATTGGTATGTTTGGCGGTGACCATTCCCATGTCCACTGCTTCTGTCGAGCGGACATTTTCAGCCCTAAAGCGAATTAAAACTTATGCTAGAAATACGACAGGGCAGGTTCGACTTTCAGCATTAGCTTCGATGGCGATAGAAAGGGACTTCGTGATGGAACTGAAGCACACGGATAATCTGTACGACAGAGTAATTGAACTGTTTTTGAGGAAAGAGAGGAGGATGGATTTTGTTTACAAATAATCTGAATTTTTGGTGAGTAAAATGTTGCGATTTTCCTAAATAATATTGCAAGTTTATGAGTTATTATTGATGTTTTTTATGTGTGTCGCGGGCTGTAGCTGCAGTAGAAAGGAACTTGTTCACCTCTGGTTTGTCTATTCAATAAAGGCATTTATTGTGGCTACAGGAGTGATCTATCTGCGATGCAACGGCTCTTTATACTGTATTTCTGCATATTAAGATGGTTTTTATAACCATAAATTAGTTTTTGAGGGGCGGGTTGGTTCAGACGGAGCACTACTGAAGGCCTAGGTGTGAAATGCACGGTCCGCCACTGAACCTTTCAAAGTGTTTGATTAGCAGTAACTCTTTAGGGAGCCAGGACTTTGAATGTTTACAGACAAAGAACTTGGTTTGCGTGTTGTTAATTTTGGTAGGACTGTTCTTTAGGTTTTATTCTGCCTAGAGAAGTGTTGAGGCAGGCTTAGAGTGTAAAGAGCCCTTGTTGTGTCAGTTGTCAGTCATATACAGTAAGTCAATGCGATTTTGCTATGCTAACACCCACCCGAGAGAGTAAACATGGAGCACACAGCCTTTTTTTTCTATGTATTGTGCATACGTGACCACACGGTAATACCCGATCTATTACAAAGTGACATTTGCACTGTTTAGTGTTTTTTGTATCTGATACCCTCATACACCTTTATCATAAGAGTATCCCTTATCAACGATGGAGCGTTCAATTAGAAGAAAATATTAATCTGGTTAAAAGCCGTTGAAGTGGCACAAGAAATTAGTAACTGCGCTGCTGCAGCAAAATTCGATGCGTCTGAGAAACTTGTGTGGGATTGAAGGAAGCAAAAAAAAAAAAAAAATTAAGTGTCATATTTTTGAACGGGTGTATAAGTCGGGGTCTGATTTTATGATCAATTTTTCGGGTTTCGAGACCCGACTTATACATGAACATATACGGTATGTGTTGTGGACCACCAGGGCGTGTACAGCCTCCATAACCCGAAACAAACAGGCAGACACAAATTCCAGTCCAGCAAACATGTTAATTTACAGCTGGGGAGTGCTTTTCTCTGTTTCAGTACAGTACATAAAGCATAGTCTTTTTCCTTCTTCTCTCTTTTCCGCCACCACTCCTCTCCCAGCAAGCTTTGTCTACCTCCTCCTGACTCAGTCTCCTCAAATGGAGTGAGGCAGCTCCTTTTATTCAGTTCTTGGGAGAGATCCAGGTAGTTCATCAGTATTACCTGGAATCACTCCCAGGTATGGTGGAAGTCCATTGTAGAGCTCTGCAGTTCCTCCTGGCAGCCCCCACGGAAACCAACAGAGCTGTACCAAACTCCAGCACACAGTGTGCCCTGCAGGAATCTGTAGTATGACAGCCACCCAGGAGGGCTGCTCTCTAGCGTCCCAGGGGAGGTAGTGCCTCAGAGATGCTCTCTCTCCCGGTCCTTCCATCTAGCTGGTGTCCAGGCCGGGTAATGGCCAAAGCCTCCTGTCACACTGTGTTACACATGTGAAAATTGGGGGCATCTTGTGGGAACTGCGTAGTAATACAGGGAATGTTTTTGTGTTACATGGCCATGAACACAGAAAATTGAAATCACATGAAATTGTGAATTTCCCATTGGGATTAATAAAGTATCTACAGTATCTATCTATCTAACACAATTTCTGCTCCACTTTAGAATGGAGGAGAACCTGTTTTCAGCATTTTGTCCAGTCCTTGTGAGATAACCTCTGGCCCCACAAAACTTAAATGAACTGAGAAGATTCGAGAACCTTCAGGAGCTACTGATCTCAGTCCATGGAAGGCCACAGTGCTTGCACCTGGCTGTTAGAAATTTTCTAACTTGGTTTAGTATGCCTAATATCCTGAACGCAGGTGTTTTTTTATGCTTGCCCACAGGCAGGTTAATTGTCTTAGGATTTAAAGTCTTTTGCTCCAATGACTGGAGATATTATTTTAAAGATGTGACCAGAAAACAAGATATGCTGGAATCTAAAACCATAAAATCAAGCCACTCAAATTGTTAAAATTAAAACAAAACATGGGATGTCAAAGCTGAAGAAGAAAAAAGGAGTAAATAATAAAGACTCACAAGAAAGTCTTGTAGGGATTTATCTGCCACACTCAGAGAGAAGAAAGTGACCTTATAACCCAAATTTTGTAATTAAGGCTGAGATTGTGGTGAATAAGCCACACCCCTAGCAACCCAGCCTCTATCATAACAACGGGGATGCCAAAGTAACAGCTTACACAGATTCAAGAAAATGGCATCAGGAATGGCTCAGACTCATTTTTACTTTCAAAAATCACACTTTGGATTATAAAATAAATACCATATATACTTCTCCCACAGATAAGTTGGGACTTGATTTAACCGTATAATTTCTGGTATTTTATAATGTTGGTCGTATAAGTCGAATGCAGAAAACTTACGCTATTCGTCCAAGAGATTATGATATACTAACGTCCACCTGAGAGAGTAACCACGGAGCACACTGCCTTTTTTTTCTATGTATTGTGCCTACGTGACCACACGGTAATAACCGAACTATTCCGAAGCAACGTTTGCACTGTTTTGTGTTTTTTGTATCTCACACTCTCATACACCTTTATTGTAAGAGCATTCGTTATCTACTACAGATCGGTCGATCAGAAGATAATATGAAGCTGGTTTTAAATTAAACATCGTTGAAGTGGCGAAAGAAATTGGTAACTGCGTTGCTGCAACAAAATTTGATGCGTCTGAGAAACTGGTGCGAGATTGGAGAAGGCAAGAAGATGTAAAAAAAAAAAGTTAAGTGTCGCATTTTTGAATGGGCGTATAAATCGGTATGATCGATTTTTCAGGTTTCAAGACCCGACTTATACGTGAGCATATACGCTATATTCTTCACCCTTCAAAACCCAAAAATAATTGTTCACAGAGTTGAAATGTCCCAAGCAGAATTAAATAACTAATAAAGTCACAGCACTACACCACAGTCTCCCATAAAGTCATATCATAACATTACATAGCATTCTCAAACTTCTGTCTGGCCATGTTATACGAGGGGGGACCCAAAAAAAATTTTTTTTTTTTAAATCGTATATTCCTCTGAACATTTCTAAAATGTAATCACCCTCAAAATACCCTCCCTGAGACACAATACACTTGTTCCACCACTTTCTCCATTGTTCAAAACTGTTCTGAAACTCTTGCAAAGTGATAGCCTTCAGTGCCTCCATCGTTTACTACTTGACGTCCTCTACCTCCTGAAAATGCTTTTCTTTAAGGTCCCTCTTCATTCTTGGAAATAAGAACAAATTACAGGGTACAAGGTCCGGGGAGTTTGGGGGGGACCGTTGTCATCCTGTTTTTCATCAGAAAATGCAACACACAACAGTGCTGTGTGGGCGGGAGCATTGTCATGATGCAGAACCCACTTGCCTGATCGCCGCAATTTGGGTCGTTTTCACCACAATTTGGGTCATTTCGCCGCATTGCATGACACAATCACTGGAGCACTTTAAGGTGAAAACCCTTGCCTGGCTCAAAGTTTCTTCTTTGAAAGCCTCTCGAAGCACTGTGACAGCTTCTGATGCTGTTTTCCCAAAAGGAAACAGAACTTGATGCAAACACATTATTCTTTCAAGTCTGCCATCACAAAATCAACAAAGATGGTAACAGAGGCTCAAGAAAAAAAATGACACTGTCCTTACAGACCTTTACCAAAGGACGTTTCTTGGCCAAATGATGCAGAGGGCAGTCTAGTACATGCACCTAGCCAGCAAACGGCAGAACTAATGCCCCTCCAGAAAAAAATTACTGTTATTTTTGGGTTCCCCCTCAGATATTTTCAGGGCTTCCCTGCTTCTGACCCCATTTTAAAGGAGATGAGGCTTGGTCTCAGTGCCTCATCTGCCTGAAATTGAGCCAATTCAATCTAGGCACCTGAACTCATATCTCTTCAGTAGATAAGGCACAGACCAGCTCATTTAAAGAGCTCCTCTTCAATGGCTGTCATCTGTAGGGTCACTATGTCACTTTGGTAAATGCTTTGATGTTGTATTGCTCAATAAATATCTAATATGAGATCACGATTGCACACTTATGTAATCGGAAAAAGCTGAATTAGCTTATCTGATGTGGCAGGATGCAGTGAAGGAGGCAAGTTCAATAACTCGGTGCGGCCTAACTGTTATCATCTGGTTGACAGGACTCTACATTCATCCTTATTGACTCTGTCTGAGTCATCATTTGCTGTGGTAAGCAGTCACGTGCTGCAGTGATGCACTGCTTGACCACTTTCTAATCCCACGATGAATTGCTAAAGCCAGGGTTTTTCTTGGCTCAGAAGGAAATTCCGACGTGCCACTTCCTTAATTTCCATTACCAGCAGGTCGCTGATTTATTTATTTGTATTCTCTTCTGTTCACATCAGATAAGCTGGCTGTGTTCTGGAAAACACTAGTAGAAATGCTCCCTGGGGACACAGGATATTTATAGTCTGAAAATGCTATATTTCAGACTTCTACAAGTATACAGGGAGTTGGGAATTTTTGTCAGAAGCTTTCGTATATGGTTTGAATTAAAATCAGCGGATCAGTGCTGCTAACGATTTTAAAGTCATTCCCACAGTCTTATTTGGTTCAGTGACATAAAGCAACTTGTATTTCGCAAGAACGCTGGTGGGATGCTAGGGAGACAGAATTCTTTTGCTGCTTGAAGATGTATCCATCCATTTACTCACTTTGTATAATCCATTTGTTAAGTCAAGGGAGGCTGGAGCCAATTCTAGACGTATTGATAGTGAATGATGTCAGTTCACCAACGGACAAAACCAAGCACACATCGAGAGATAAGAATGGCACTATTTAGTAGATTGATGTGAAAGGAGCTATATAATAGATAGATAGACAGATAGATAGATAGATAGATAGATAGATAGATAGATAGATAGATAGATAGATAGATAGATAGATAGATAGATAGATAGATAGATAGATAGATAGAAAGTGTATTATTATTATCTCAAATGTTGTAAGTCGCTTTGGATAAAGGCATCAGCCAAATGAATAAATGTACATAGATACAGTGTGTTTTATATTTGTAGTTAATTCTGAGCTCTATTTTATTTTGACATTAAAGTGTTTTTTATCTGATCAATGTTGAGAAAGCTAAATTAAATCCACTGTGATTCATTTTTGTATTCTAGCCATGGTACCTTTCGAAGATAAGTAATACAATAAATTAAATATATTTGTTATCTATCTCTTGCACTACGTGTACCTTCAGTGCCGCTCCTCTGTATTTGTGTGTGTCTTTATATTCATTATTATGCTTATTATTATACAGTTACCTTCTTCCTACATCCATGTCATGTTTACATCTACAGTCATATGAAAAAGTTTGGGAACCCCTCTTAATTCTTTGGATTTTTGTTTCTCAAAGTAGCAACTTCCTTTTAATATCTGACATGCCTTATGGACACAGTAGTATTTCAGCAGTGACATTAAGTTTATTGGATTAACAGAAAATATAACAAAATTAGATAGGTGCATAAATGTGGGCGCCCCAACAGAGATATGACATCAATACTTAGTTGAGCCTCCTTTTGCTAATCTAACAGCCTCTAGACGCTGTCCTCCTATAGCCTCTGATGAGTCTCTGGATTCTGGATGGAGGTATTTTTGTCCATTCTTCCATGCAAAATCTCTCCAGTTCACTTCAATTTGATGGCTGCCAAGCATGGACAGCCTGCTTCAAATCATCCCATAGATTTTCAATGATATTCAAGTCAGGGGACTGTGACAGACATTCCAGAACATTGTACTTCTCCCTCTGCATGAATGCCTTTGTAGATTTCGAACTGTGTTTTGGGTCATTGTCTTGTTGAAATATCCAACCCCTGCGTAACTTCAACTTTGTGACTGATGCTTGAACATCATCCTGAAGAATTTGTTGATATTGGGTTGAATTCATCCGACCCTCGACTTTAACAAGGGCCCCAGTCCCTGAACTGGCCACACAGCCCCACAGCATGATGGAAACTCCACCAAATTTGACAGTAGGTAGCAGGTGTTTTTCTTGGAATGCGGTGTTCTTCCTCCATCCAAAGCGCTTTTTTGTTATGATCAAATAACTCATCAGTCCAAATCACTTTGTTCCAAAATGAATCTGGCTTGTTTAAATGAGCATTGGCATACAACAAGTGACTCTGTTTGTGGTGTGAGTGCAGAAAGGGCTTCTTTCTCATCACCCTGCCATACAGATGTTCTTTGTGCAAATTGCACTGAATTGTAGAATGATGTACAGATACACCATCTGCAGCAAGATGTTCTTGCAGGTCTTTGGAGGTGATCTGTGGGTTGTCTGTCACAATTCTTACAATTCTGCACATATGCCGCTCCTGTATTTTTCATGGCCTGCCAGACCTGTTGGGTTTAACAGCAACTGTGCCTGTGGCCTTCCATTTCCTGATTCCATTCCTTACAGTTGAGACTGACAGTTTAAACCTCTGAGATGGCTTTTTGTAGCCTTCCCCTAGACCATTGAGACTGAACAATCTTTGTTTTCAGATCTTTTGAGAGTTGCTTTGAGGTTCCCATGCTGTCACTCTTCAGAGGAGAGTCAAAGGGAAGCGCAACTTAGAATTGACCACCTTAAATACCTTTATATCTCATGATTGGATCCACATGTCTATGAAGTTCAAAGCTTAACGAGCTCATCCAACCAATTTGGTGTTGTAAGTAATCAGCATTGAGCAGTGACAGGCATTCAAATCAGCAAAATGACAAGGGGACCCACATTTGTGCACAGCCAGTTTTTCACATTTGATTTAATTTCATACAACTAAATACTGCTTCACTAAAAATCTTTGTTCGGAAAACACCGCAGTACTCAGATGTTCCTAGGAAATGAAAAACATACCACTGTTATCTTTTTTGTTGAAAGTAGAGTCAATTATTATGCAGGCTGAGAGGAGTTCCCAAACTTTTTCATATGACTGTATTCCTTCTATTTAAGATATTGTCACATTTTGGCACAACCTGATACTTTTCTTGTACCTTTAGATATCATAAACAAGTACTGGTCAGCGCTGCACTGTCTTCATTTGTACCACTGTCTGTCCTGCAATGTTCCGCCATGTTTGCACATGCTTAACTTATGTGAACATCTCTTCTCTGGCACTGTATCATTATCTTCCAGGCGTCTTTCTCTCCTTGTGTCTGGTTTTATACTTTCCATCTCTGAGGGTGACTCTCATAGTACGCCTCATATGTGTCTTCTCTCCTCCTTATGTGTCTCACACTCAAACTTCCTCTTTCATTGTTCCACCAAAGCTAAACTGACCAATCAGATTGCTCTGAAGGGCTGCACACACAGACCTTAGAGTTTTATTATACAGTTGATCAATAATATTTTAAAGCTTCCAAGGGTGTGATTACATTTGATAGGCACTGTACAGAGAACTGGACCTGGGTTCAAGCATTGCTAGGGATCACTGTAGCCAAAGAGGACTGTGGAGCAAAGCCAATTAATTAATTTAGCTATTATTAGTAAATCTAAACAAAGAATATGTTAACATTTCTCCAACATGCTTAGATAGCTCAGGTTTACGAAAGGCCAAAGCTTGCCCCTGTATTGTATTTCTGAGGTGGCTGTCACAGATTGGCCATCTACATCTGTAAAGATAATAGAGAATTACATGTTTTCCTCATTACCTCATTTATTGACACCCATTGCATGCCCAATCTGCCTAGAAGTGGGTCTCTCTCTGATTTGCCTTTCCCAAGATTTCTTCCATTTTTTTTGTCAACAAGGATTTTTTTGGGGATTTTTTTTTTCTTATCTTTTTAGGGAGTCAAGACTTGGGGTCTGTCAAAAAACAGGGCCTGTTAAAGCCAATTGAGGCATTCCTTGTATGATTTTGGGCTCTACAATAAATAAATTGTTGTTGTGGCATTGGCAGCAAAGCAAGTGCTGGCTATGCATAGAATATCAGTCCTTTGTGCATCACACTCGCATATTCATCCTCACTGGATTAATTTAGAATGTCCAGCCAGCCACACCTGCATGTTTTTTGGGTAATGTGGGAGGAAAGATGGAGAACTCAAAGAAAACTCACTCAGACAAGGAAAGAACGTGCAAACTCCAGATAGGCCAACACATTTGAAAACCGAACACTGGCTGGCAGGAAATGTGGCATAGTGGCGAAGGCTATGGACTTTAATCTCTGAGGCTGTGCAGTCCAAGAGCCACGTTTGGAGGTGGCAAGTGGGGAGACTGCCCCAGGCTCCATGCTTTTTAGGTCCGCGTGGCCCAATCGAGCAGATTTGTCAAGTTATGTTCTCCAGTTATATTTTGATAAAGTCCGCGTGTTATCTTGCAAAAATTTAGCTGTAAACTGTAATGAGAAAATCCGGTGTATGTTAATATTATTTTTATTAAATTTGCGTTCAAGTTTATACAGTCCACACATATCGGTATCAGCGTTTGACGTAACCGGCCCAGCCTGGGGTTGGTCAGCCCTAGGCCCCGCACACCCCTAAAGCCGCCTCTGGTGCAGTCAAATTCCGTTACTGAAACTATGTGACTATCAACAAGTCACTTCACCTGCCTGTGATCCAATTGGAAAAAAAAAATGTTGTAAGTCTCCTTGGATAAAGGTGTCAGCCAAATAAGTAAATGTGAACAGATCGGTGAGAACAAAAGTGTCAAGCAGTGTACCACAGTGCTGCCCAGTGAGTATCATGTTCAAGTCAACGGGATCAAAGTGGCAGCCCTAGGAAAAACGGATGGGTTTCACTCCTGGACTGTCTAACCCATCACCATTAGAACTGAGCCCTGAGAACACAGGTGTATTGTTCTGTTTGCTGGAGAATCAGGAATGAACGCCAGCAGTCACCATCTCAGACAGTCCCACATCAACAAAACAGATGAGTTATAATACGCTCAACCGAGAATCATTATCATTAGGGAATGCAGCTACTGTAATGTAGAAAAAGGATGTGAAAACAGAAACATATGGACATTCTGAAACTTGCTATATCCGATTCATGGATAAAACCCAGCTGGTCTGGGATCAAGGCAGGAAACATCCCTGGACTGGGCACCAGTCCTTCACAGTTAAATTAGAGTCACTAGTTTATCTAACACATAATATGTAGTGAGAGTAGGGAGCAGGTTGAGGAGAACCTGCAGAGATGGAGATATGCTCTAGAGAGGTGAGGAATAAAGGTCAGTAGGACCACCAAGACAGAATACATGTGTGTAAATGAGAGGAAGGTCAGTGGAATGGTGAGGATGCGGGGAGTAGAGTTGGTGAAGGTGGATGAGTTTAAATACTTGGGATCAACAGTACAGAGTAACAGGGAGTGTGGAAGAGAGGTGAAAAAGAGAGTGCAGGCAGGGTGGAATGGGTGGAGAAGAGTGTCAGGAGTAATTTGTGACAGACGGGTATCAGCAAGAAGAAAGGGAAGGTCTACAGGATGGTGGTGAGACCAGCTATGTTATATGGGTCGGAGACGGTGGCACTGACCAGAAAGCAGGAGACAGAGCTAGAGGTGGCAGAGATAAAGATGTTAATATTTGCATTGGGTGTGACGAGGATGGACTGGATTAGAAATGAGAACATCAGAGGGTCGGCTCACGTTGGACGGTTGGGAGACAAAGTCAGAGAGGAGAGATTGCGTTGGTTTGGACATGTGCAGAGGAGAGATGCTGGGTGTATTGGGAAAAGGATGTTAAGGATAGAGCTGCCAGGCAAGAGGAGAAGAGGAAGGCCTAAGAGAAGGTTTATGGATGTGGTGAGAGAGGACATGCAGGTGATGGGTGTAACAGAACAAGATGCAGAGGACAGGAAGAGATGGAAAATGATGATCTGCTGTGGCAACTCCAAATGGGAGCAGCCAAACGAAGAAGTTTATCTAACACATGAAACAGGAAAACTGGGCAAACTCCACAAAGACCACAAATGGATGCAGGATTTGAACCCATGGCACCACATACAGTATATTAACCATTCTGACACCCAGAGCGTATTTTTTTCAGGTCACCTAGTGGAACATGGCAGCCCAACAGGCGAAGGCAGTATTAACTCCTGGGCTGTGTCAGGTGTTTTGTCCCAACAGCACAAATTCTTATCTTCAGATACTAGGGAAACAGCACCTGTGCACAGCGTGTTATGAGCGCTAAGATCATTTTGTAGTATGGCCATGCTAATGTTACAAGGGAAGGAAATAACAATTGAGGATTTTTCCTAGTATACTGCATTTCTCAGACACAGGAAGAGTTGCTTAATCTGCAAGACCATTGGATACGACCCAAAAAATATGAGTCTGGTCAATGGAAAGTCTGCTGCGGTTTCATGGAGTGCGCGTTTGCATCCATCAGTCTGGAATTTCCCAGAGTGCGAAAGCGTGCTTCTGTCAAGCACTAGGAACTCTTTAACAGGGAAACTCCTTTGTCATCTGCTCTGTGACATTTGGACCAAACGATTGCGCAACAGATGTGCAGAAACACATACTGGAAAACAAGTGCAAGAATAAGGGGGAAATGGAAAGTGGATAAAGCACCGCTGACTCACACTGTGAAATTGACCGGGTTACTTCACTCGCCAGCGCTCCAACTGTAGAAAAGTGGAAATGATGAAAATGTGATGTCAATTAGCTATTAGGTCACTTAATATACAGTGGGGAAAATAAGTATCTATGAAAAGAATTGGAGATCAGAGTTCATAGACGAGCCCCCTTCAAGATTTGAAGACAGTTTGTGTGGAAGAATGGGCCAAAATCACACCTGAGCAATGCATGCGACTCGTTTCTCCATACAGGAGGCGTCTTGAAGCTGTCATTACCAACAAAGGCTTTTCTACTAAATATTAAATAAATTTCAGTAATCATGTTCATTACTTATTCCCTGTGTCATTCCACTTTATAACACATAACTTAATTTATGGACTTATTTGTTTTGATATCTTTGTATGTGTGGATTACTTGGGTTGGCAGCAAAATCTGGTCAATATTTCATGTCAATAGCCGCATTAGAATTACATATTTACTGAGAAAAACGTTGATGCGTTCAATACTTATTTTTCCTGCTGTAAATTCAGTCCTCATCGCTGACTCCATGGGTTTTATTTGGACAGATTTGACCTTGAACAGACAGCAAACTTAAATATAGTGTTGGGTACAAGGTTATACAATAGCCACTCATACTGACATCTGTAATCAGAATATAAGTTTAATATGTCACTGTGCTCTGTGCAAAATATTTGAAATCTGCTTTTCTTTTCCCCTCACATGTACAGCTAACACAAAGCCATATTGTAGTCAGCAACACAGGAGCGCCACAAGGGACTGTACTTTCTCCTGTCCTGTTCAGCCTATATACATCGGACTTCCAATACAACTCGGAGTCCTGCCATGTGCAAAAGTTCGCTGATGACACTGCTATCGTGGGCTGCATCAGGAATGGGCTGGAGGATGAGTATAGGGACTTAATCAATGACTTTGTTAAATGGTGCGACTCAAACCACCTACAACTGAACACCAGCAAAACCAAGGAGCTGGTGGTGGATTTTAGAAGGCCTAAACCCCTCATGGACCCCGTGATCATCAAAGGTGACTGTGTGCAGATGGTGCAGACCTATAAATATCTTGGAGTGCAGCTGGATGATAAATTAGACTGGACTACCAATACTGATGCGCTGTGCAAGAAAGGACAGAGCCGACTATACTTCCTTAGAAGGCTGGCGTCCTTCAACATCTGCAATAAGATGCTGCAGATGTTCTATCAGACAGTTGTGGCGAGCGCCCTCTTCTACGCAGTGGTGTGCTGGGGAGGCAGCATTAAGAGGAAAGACGCCTCACGCCTGGACAAACTGGTGAGGAAGGCAGGCTCTATTGTTGACATGGAGCTGGACAGTTTAACATCTGTGGCAGAGCGAAGGGCGCTCAGCAGGCTCCTATCAATTATGGAGAATCCACTGCATCCACTAAATAGTATCATCTCCAGACAGAACAGCAGCTTCAGCGACAGACTGTTGTCACTGTCCTGCTCCACAGACAGACTGAGGAGATCGTTCCTCCCCCAAACTATGCGACTCTTCAATTCCACCCGGGATGGGGGTAAACGTTAACATTTAACATTATACAAAGTTATTGTCTGTTTTTCACCTGCATTATTATCCATCCATCCATCCATTGTCTCCCGCTTATCCAAGGTCGGGTCGTGGGGGCAGCAGCTTGAGCAGAGATGCCCAGACTTCCCTCTCCCCGGCCACTTCTTCTAGCTCTTCCGGGAGAATCCCAAGGCGTTCCCAGGCCAGTCGAGAGACATAGTCCCTCCAGCGTGTCCTGGGTCTTCCCCGGGGCCTCCTCCCGGTTAGACGTGCCCGGAACACCTCACCAGGGAGGCGTCCAGGAGGCATCCTGATCAGATGCCCGAGCCACCTCATCTGACTCCTCTCGATGCGGAGGAGCAGCGGCTCTACTCTGAGCCCCTCCCGGATGACTGAGCTTTTCACCCTGTCTTTAAGGGAAAGCCCAGACACCCTGCGGAGGAAACTCATTTCAGCCGCTTGTATTTGCGATCTCGTTCTTTCGGTCACTACCCATAGCTCATGACCATAGGTGAGGGTAGGAACATAGATCGACTGGTAAATTGAGAGCTTCGCCTTGCGGCTCAGCTCCTTTTTCACCACGACAGACCGATGCAGCGCCCGCATTACTGCGGATGCCGCACCGATCCGCCTGTCGATCTCACGCTCCATTCTTCCCTCACTCGTGAACAAGACCCCGAGATACTTGAACTCCTCCACTTGGGGCAGGATCTCGCTACCAACCCTGAGAGGGCACTCCACCCTTTTCCGGCTGAGGACCATGGTCTCGGATTTGGAGGTGCTGATTCTCATCCCAGCCGCTTCACACTCGGCTGCGAACCGATCCAGAGAGAGCTGAAGATCACGGCCTGATGAAGCAAACAGGACAACATCATCTGCAAAAAGCAGTGACCCAATCCTGAGCCCACCAAACCGGACCCTCTCAACGCCCTGGCTGCGCCTAGAAATTCTGTCCATAAAAGTTATGAACAGAATCGGTGACAAAGGGCAGCCCTGGCGGAGTCCAACTCTCACTGGAAATGGGTTCGACTTACTGCCGGCAATGCGGACCAAGCTCTGGCACCGATCGTACAGGGACTGAACAGCCCTTATCAGGGGGGCCGGTACCCCATACTCTCGGAGTACCCCCCACAGGATTCCCCGAGGGACACGGTCGAATGCCTTTTCCAAGTCCACAAAACACATGTAGACTGGTTGGGCAAACTCCCATGCACCCTCCAGGACCCTGCTAAGGGTATAGAGCTGGTTCACTGTTCCGCGACCAGGACGAAAACCACACTGTTCCTCCTGAATCCGAGGCTCGACTATCCGACGGACCCTCCTCTCCAGGACCCCTGAATAGACTTTTCCAGGGAGGCTGAGGAGTGTGATCCCTCTGTAGTTGGAACACACCCTCCGATCCCCCTTCTTAAAGAGGGGGACCACCACCCCGGTCTGCCAATCCAGAGGCACTGTCCCTGATGTCCATGCGATGTTGCAGAGGCGTGTCAGCCAAGACAGTCCTACAACATCCAGAGCCTTGAGGAACTCCGGGCGTATCTCATCCACCCCTGGGGCCCTGCCACCAAGGAGTTTTTTGACCACCTCGGTGACCTCAGTCCCAGAGATGGGGGAGCCCACCTCTGAGTCCCCAGGCTCTGCTTCCTCATTGGAAGGCATGGTAATGGGATTGAGGAGGTCTTCGAAGTATTCCCCCCACCGACCCATAACGTCCCGAGTCTAGGTCAGCAGCGCACCATCCCCACCATATACAGTGTTGACACTGCACTGCTTCCCCTTCCTGAGACGCCGGATGGTGGACCAGAATCTCCTCAAAGCCGTCCGAAAGTCGTTCTCCATGGCCTCCCCAAACTCCTCCCACGCCCGAGTTTTTGCCTCAGCAACCACCAAAGCTGCATTCCGCTTGGCCTGCCGGTACCTATCAGCTGCCTCCAGGGTCCCACAGGACAAAAGGGTCCTGTAGGACTCCTTCTTCAGCTTGACGGCATCCTTCACCGCCGGTGTCCACCAACGGGTTCGGGGATTGCCGCCACGACAGGCACCGACCACCTTACGGCCACAGCTCCGGTCAGCTGCCTCAACAATAGAGGCACGGAACATGGCCCATTCGGACTCAATGTCCCCCACCTCCCTCGGGATGTGGTCGAAGTTCTGCCGGAGGTGGGAGTTGAAGCTACTTCTGACAGGGGGCTCTGCCAGACGTTCCCAGCAGACCCTCACAACACGTTTGGGCCTACCACGCCTGACCGGCATCCTCCCCCACCATCGAAGCCAACTCACCACCAGGTGGTGATCAGTTGACAGCTCCGCCCCTCTCTTCACCCGAGTGTCCAAGACATGTGGCCGCAAGTCCGACGACACGAGCACAAAGTCGATCATCGAACTGAGGCCTAGGGTGTCCTGGTGCAAAGTGCACATATGAACACCCCTATGCTTGAACATGGTGTTCGTTATGGACAATCCGTGACGAGCACAGAAGTCCAATAACAAAACACCGCTCGGGTTCCGATTGGGGGGGCCATTCCTCCCAATCACGCCCTTCCAGGTCTCACTGTCATTGCCCACGTGAGCATTGAAGTCTCCCAGCAGAACGAGGGAGTCCCCAGAAGGTATGCCCTCTAGCACCCCCTCCAGGGACTCCAAAAAGGGTGGGTACTCTGAACTGCTGTTCGGTGCATATGCACAAACAACAGTTAGGACCCGTCCCCCCACCCGAAGGCAAAGGGAGGCTACCCTCTCGTCCACCGGGGTAAACCCCAATGTACAGGCTCCAAGTTGGGGGGCAATAAGTATACCCACACCTGCTCGGCGCCTCTCACCGGGGGCAACTCCAGAGTGGTACAAAGTCCAGCCCCTCTCAAGGAGATTGGTTCCAGAGTCCAAGCTGTGCGTCGAGGTGAGTCCGACTATATCTAGCCGGAACCTCTCAACTTCGCGCACTAGCTCAGGCTCCTTCCCCTTCAGAGAGGTGACATTCCACGTCCCAAGAGACAGTTTCTGTAGCCGAGGATCGGACCGCCAAGGTCCCCGCCTTCGGCCACCACCCAACTCACACTGCACCCGACCTCCTTGGCCCCTCCCATAGGTGGTGAGCCCATGGGAAGGTGCATTATTATCTTTCTTTAATTTAATATTATTTATTGTATCAGTATGCTGCTGCTGGAGAATGTGAATTTCCCATTGGGATTAATAAAGTATCTATCTATCTATCTATCTATCAATCTATCTATCTATCTATCTATCTATCTATCTATCTATCTATCTATCTATCTATCTATCTATCTATCTATCTATCTATTTAGCACACAGGAGTTTACCATATAAGAACTGCTATGCAAGCATTTTAAGACAAGACAAGTTAAGGCCAACATGCACTATTTCTGTGTGTCAAAGTCAACATGAAATTGTATCTTCTCTTTGCCTTGTTTGGAATTGTATGATTCACCTAAGTGAGGACCTGCACATGGAGAAAGAGTATAAAGCCTTGGAACATTGCCCGGCACACCTTTGAAGCTGACGGACAGATGGGAGATAATGTCATCCGATCCTGAAAATCCTTCCAACGCAGCGAAGAAAATGGCAGACTCTACACAAGGTCTTGTCATGGCTTCCCATTAGTTTTGCCACATAAACCGTCATTAAAGAAAGCTAAGTTATTTTCTCTTATGTGATTTCTTACTGCCGTATCACTAAGGGAGGGATATTGCCTCTTTATAACATATCTATTTAGGTTCAGGTTACTTAAAATGCCACAATTGCAAAACCAATGTATTTCCAGGGAAAGGGAGTTTCCTTGTGGAAACAACATCTACATTAGAACAATAGAAAATTAGAAAAATTTAGAACAGGACATTTAGCTCAACAAAGCTTGCCAGTTTTGATGGGCATTAAAGCTCTCCTGTCTACCACACTACTTGGTCACTTATTCCATGTGTCAGGGGTTCTCTGCGTGAAGAACAAATGCTTAATGCTTGGGCAAAATTCACCCTTAAAAAGTTTCCCACTGTGTCCCCGTATTCTTGCTGAACTCATTTAAAAGTCACAGTCTCAATCCACTGGACTAATTCACTTTCATAATTTTAAACACAATTACATCACTTCTTAATGTCCTTTAGCTTCAACTCAAAAGTGTCAGCTCTTCCTCATAACTCATCCCCTGTAGTCCTGAAATCATCCTAGTCGCTCTTCTCTGAACTTTTTCTACCACTGCTATGTCTTTTTTGGAGCCCAGTGACCAAAATGATGAGGCCTCACCAGAGATTAAAGCCTGAGCAGAACCTCCTTAGACTTGTACTCCACACATCAAGGCGCTATAGAGCTTCACATTCTGTTAGCCTTCATAATGGCCTGGCAGTTGATAGTGCTGAGTCCACTACGACTCCTAAGTCCTTCTCATAAGGTATACTTTTGATTTTCACACCACCCATTGTGTATTCAAACCTCACATTTTTATATCCTATGTGTAATTCTTTACATTTACTGACATTAAATTTCATCTGCCACAAATCTGCCCAAGCCTGTATGCTGTCCAAGTCCTTCTGTAATGATTTAATGGATTCCAGATTATCTGCCAATCCACCTATCTTGGTATCATCTGCAAACTTAACCAGCTTGTTACTTATATTCCTGTCCAAATCATTTATATATATATTAAAAACAGCAGCGGCCCCAGCACTGCCCCCTGCTGGACACCACTCTTAACTTCATCCAATTTTGATGAGGTTCCTCGCACCATCACCCTCTGCTTCCTGTGTCTGAGCCAATTCACCCATCTAGAAACATCACCCTGAACTTCCACTTCTTTCCGTTTGATGCCCAGCATCTCAAGTGGCACCTTATCAAATGCACTTTGAAAGCCAAGATAAATAATACCATAAGCTCCACTTTGATCATATCCTTTGGTTGCTTCCTCATAGAATTTCAGCATGTTAGTATAACATGACCTTCCTCCTCTGAACCCATGCTGACTGGTCAGTAAAACTCCTGTTCTTGCCAGGTGTTACTTGTATCTTTCCTAATACCCTTTTTATATAATGGGATTATATTTGCCATTTTCCAGTCATTCAGAATTTCCATAGTGCACAGTGACCTGATAGATGGATAGATAGATAGATAGATAGATAGATAGATAGATAGATAGATAGATAGATAGATAGATAGATAGATAGATAGATAGATAGATAGCAGCACAGTGTCCCCGCTTCTGCACTGGGTCATTGGGACCCACACACAGACCACAGAATAAGTGCCCCCTACTGGCCTCACCAACATCTCTTCTAGCAGCAACCAAAGCTTTTCCTGGTTGGTCTTCCATCCAAGTATTGGCCAGGTCCAAGGCTGCTTAGCTTTAGATAGATGACCTGATCTAGACTGCATTTGGTATGGCTGCTAGAGTCTTTCAGTCCCTGCTAGCCCTGGGACTTATTCTAAACAACAACAACTAACTGAATTAATACACTGTATTCTTAGTTATAGCAAGGAAGTTCTATCTCTTATCAACTTACAGGGAGTAAAAGACTATACCATTGTCTATGACTAAGCAAACACTAATATGAATTTAACTTAAAGCATTAACTTTCTAAGATTGGCAATTACAAATATATTTATTCTTCATATATCAGAAATGGGCGATGGGGAGCTTATCTAGGCAACACTAGGCACATGGCAAGGACAACCCATGGATGGAAATGCCTTCTGATTGCAGGCCACAGTAATAAAAAAACATCAATTAACTTAACACAGGAAGGAAATAAAGGAAACCACCACATGTTCCAGACAATCAGGAATCAAACCCAGGTCATTGGAAATGTGCAGCCGTAGTGCTGACTGTGATGCTCCTATGCCATTTTTGGAATTCTACAAATCATTTAAGTTCATGACAGCCTGTATTCAAGTTCTAGTGTACTCACATTTATGAGACAGAAGGACATCAAAAGATTCTGTCCACCTCAATGCTTCTTCTGTGGATAACCTGGCAAAATGAAGACAGAATTATATGTCATGTAGAATATGCAGTGTTCTGTTAAAAAAATATAGAATTAATTATTTATTAATATGCAAGTTCTGCACCATTTCTTTCATTCCCAGATCTACTGTCCCACTAATGGCCAGTCTAATGTGGATACAGTAGCATGTTGGTTGTTGTATGTTCAGAATTCTCCTCCAGAGAGTTTTTAAACTTTTTTGCCTTTTCTCTTAACATCCACCTTCTAATAATTCAACAAGCAAAGTGCATCACATAACTTTAATAAAGATACAGTTAGGTCCACAAATATTTGGACAGAGACAACTTTTTTCTAATTTTGGTTCTGTACATTACCACAATGAATTTTAAATGAAACAACTCAGATGCAGTTGAAGTGCAGACTTTCAGCTTTAATTCAGTGGGGTGAACAAAATGATTGCATAAAAATGTGAGGCAACTAAAGCATTTTTAACACAATTTCTGTTTCACACATTTGAAACTACATATCTGGAAAGGATATGCTGTATTTGTATTGTGACACATGTGGGCATGGGAGGCAGCTAATGATGGTAATTCCATGCCAGACAAGGGGGTGGCGAGAGTCACTAATCCTTTCTCTCTTTCCACTGCAGACCAGTTACAGAAAATCCCGCCTGGGCTCGATTACATCACTTCCGGTAACGACCCCAAGGATGCCACTTCTGGTCCTAAGGACACCACTTCCGGCACCAAAGATGTCACTTCCGGTCATGATCCTGACGACGCATTTCTGGTCCTGATGATGCAACTTCTGGTTCCAGCTCTGATGACATCATTTCTTCTGCCATCCCTTAAAGCAGCCATCTTTGCCTCATCCAGGCTGTACTATTGTACTTTTCAAATTCTCAAATTTGCAGCTGAGCTTCAAGTATACAGGAGGCTGCCACAAACTTTTTATGGCTCCTGTTCAGTATATATATGTCAGGCGTGGACAATAGAGGATCACCTTCATGGCTCAGTTAAGGTACGCTATACAACTCCAGGATGAGAGAGGGCGATGTTGCTTTTTTGCCTATTCATTCTTCACTTTTTTCTCCAGAGTTCCCCCAGAAATCTCCTTTCTTCAAGGCATGACAGAGTTTTACAAACCTGTGTGGTGAAGATTAGACTTTGATAGTGAAGACCTTGATTTATGTTCTTTAAATAGGGCAGAGCGTCCTGCACTGATCTGATAATCCTACATTTTCACCTGCTTTTTTAACATGAATCAGTTTCATCTATAAATAAATGAACATGTATAATGTTTTTGTGGTATGTGTTTAGTTGGCTTTTCTTTATCTAGTTTTAGCACTTACATAAAAATCTGCATTAGGTCATATTTATTCAAAAATAGAAAAAATTCTAGAAGGTCTACAAATTATCTATCTATCTAATATGTAGTCCCTTTCCTTCCTATCTATCTATCTATCTATCTATCTATCTATCTATCTATCTATCTATCTATCTATCTATCTATCTATCTATCTATCTATCTATCTATCTATCTATCTATCTATCTCCTATACATATTGTCTCATTTCATCATCAAATAATTTTCTCAAGCTACTTTTCCTGGTAAGGATCATCTCAGACCTCCTCCCTGACCCCAGCTACAGATCCCAGCTCTTCTTGGCTGATTTTAGGCATTCCTAAACCAGCCAAGAATTACTGTTCCTCTAGCATGGCTTTGGGGTCTCCACCCAGCATGATGTGCCTCAGTGGGAACCAATTGGGAGGCATTATTACAACATGCCCAGACCACCTCAACTGGCTCATCTTGATATGAAGGAGCAGTTACTCTTCTCTGAAGTTTTCCCGAATCACTGAGCTTCTTATTTCATTTCTGCTGCTTGTACTCGTAATCTCATTCTTTTGGTCACTACACACAACGATGTGGTAAACTGAGAAATTGTCTTTAAATTCATTTCCTGCTTTGCCATCACAGACCAGCACAGCGCCCAAAAAACAGCTGTCCTATACATATTATCTACTAGCTGTGTAAGCCCGTGCTGTAAAAAGCCTGGGGTCCTAGAAACTATTGAAATTGTCAGAAAGAAATTGAAATGTAGAGATGTCAGGTAATTGAAAGGAACTACTCTGGGCATCTCTGTCCTAGGAGGATTTGTTTTGCTGATGTGCTTGCATCGCTTGTGCATTAGTGGCGGGAGGAAAAGTGAAAGGGATACCGTTTTGCCAGTGTTAGCAGCTAAGCAATTTAGTCTTTTTTCGGGGGTTTCATTTTGCCGATGTTCTCACCTTGCTTGTGTTTTAGCGGTGGGAGGAAAAGTAAAAGGGATACCATTATGCCGATGTTAGTGGATAAGCGACTTTTTCTTCTGAGATTTAATTTTGCTGACATGCTCACTTGTGCTCACTTGTGTTATTGGTGGCTAAGCAAGTTTTCTGTTTCCTTGGAGGTGGAGCCCTTACCCCGACTCTACCTCTTACTTCCGGGCCGGACAGACTGACACACACACTTCCACGCCTAGATGTTTATATATAAGACAATCTATTGAATATTAACATCCGGCGCCGCCGTGAGTGGCAGCCTTTTCAGCAGCTCCGTGTATGACTGTATATGTATGTGTACTTTTCTACTTTTATTTTTCTATTTTTATTTATTGATCACTCCTATTACTTTATGTGAATTTCCCATTGGGATTAATAAAGTATCTATCTATCTATCTATCTATCTATCTATCTATCTATCTATCTATCTATCTATCTATCTATCTATCTATCTATCTATCTATCTATCTATCTATCTATCTATTTGATTGCTTGGTAATATGCTGGCACCCTGTCCAGGGTTAGTTCCTGCCTTGCACCCAATACTGTCAGGTAGTCTTTGGTAGTCTCTGCAACCCTAAATTGGACTAAGAGGACTGGGTTATATTATATAATATAATGCCACCTATTAAGAACAGGTTGTTGTGGCTGTTGTCAGTCATTCAGTCATGTCCTCGAAGTTACCCAACATCAGAGCCTACTCCAATGAATTTGGACTTCTCATTATGTGTATTTGAGTTTTAGCTTCACTATCAGTCCTTCCAGTACACAATCTTGTATTATTTCCTTCCGTATTAATAGGCATTGCAATCCAGTAGGTTTTCTCCAAAACCAATTCAAAATGTCAATTCTCAGGTGTTCGACTTTCTTCATGGTCCAGTGCTCACAGCCACGTGTTACCAAAGGGAAGACCATAGCTTTAGTGATAGACTTTCATGAACAATGTGATGTGATTGCCATTGCAGTGTATTACCAAAAATGGCCAGAACTTTCCACCTAAGAAGCAAATGTGTTTTCATTTCAAGGGGTTAGTCATTATCTGTTTGGATTTTAGGAAAACAAAATCTTTCACTGCATCCTCTTGTTCCGCACCTATTTGCCTAGGACTAGCTGCCGTGATCGTAGTCTATCAGATGTTCAGTAGGAAACCAACTTTTGTACTCACTTCTCCATCATCAACCTGGTCTCAACTTCTTCTAACTTTCAGCCATTAAAGTCACATTATCTCAAAAAAAACATTTTTGGCTTAAAAAATTACATTTTTATTAAATTTGCAGAATGCAAAACACTAAAAGTACAAATTCAGGAGTGTAAAAAGTATAATAATGATACAAATAATAATAATGAATATTAATAATAATAATATGATATGAATAATAATGATGATGATGCTAATACCGTATATACTGTCAAAATAGGTCTTTTGTGTGGTATATCTTCGAACATAAAATTGCTTAGGTGTACGGTCATTTACACAATGCTCTTTAACATAATGGTTCATCTCAACAACACTTCTTTCAATCATGTCATCATCAAGAAAGAAGTTCAAGTAAATCGTTGAGTGGATCTTGGCTGTCAACTTTCACTTGTATTCCTGGCTGCCCCACAAAATCAAAACGAGGTGGTGATGGTTTATTTGAAAGCAGGGTCAAACGAAACTCAAATGCGAGTGTCACTTTCAGATTCATCAGAATCACTTTCGATTTCACTATCCATTTCAATTTGACTGCCTGAAGACACATTCACTTTGTCATCGCTGCTCGTATCACTGTCAAGATCATGCAGCACCTGGACTGCTAAAAAACGTTTTATACAAGATGCCATTAAGAGGCTAGGAGAAGATGAGTTTACAGATGGGTAACATTCAGACCTGACGCTTACGTAATATATGCCTATGCTGTTGCCTAAAAAACGCTTGGGACTGACACTGTTGGCACTTTTACAATCCGAGTAATTATTGGGTCTAATGCTTACACGAGACACATCTATATAGTTTCCCAAGTGACACTCGGGACTAATGCTTTTAACACTGTTGTAGCAGCCCAAGTGAAGCTCGGGTCTAATGTTAAGGAGGTAAAGGAATATATATATTTCATTATACTTCAGATATAATCTTAAAAATATATATTACAACTAAATATATGTTACATTATATTGTAGTACTAGGGTGTTGCCCTACTCTACGTTACATTATATTGAAAGTTATTTTCACATATTTTTGGTTATTTTGCAATATATTTCATTTTAGTAAGGGTGTTGATATTTGACCTGGCACGTTTACTTCCAGCTTTTGATTTATCTGGCCCATCAGCTCAAATGAGGTGTTCCCCATTACAAATGAAATAAAATGGTGACAATACACAGCCCTGGCCCAGTCTTGATCCAATCATGTCTTCCATATTCAGTCTTAACTGTTGCTTCATACAGTCCTTTAGAGACAAATGCAGTGATTTGGTACTTTAAGGACCTGCCATAGTTTATTATCGTCTGCTCAGTCAAAGGATTTAGAGTAGCCAATGAGGAAGAAGTAAATGTTTTCTGGAACTCCCTTGCTTTCTCCATTACCCAATGGACTTTGGCGATTTAGTCTTTGTTTTTTCTGCCTCTTCTGAAATCAGCTTGCATGTTGGGTAGTTGTTAAGTGGCCATACTATTTACAGTTTGATTATGTATTTTTATGCTGTTTATTGTGATGTTTATCAATTTTGCTGTCTGTTTTATATTGTTACAATTCCTATAAACAGTATTCCTCCCTTGGAAGTTTTCACATTTTAATGGTATACAGATTAGACCTTCCAGATGCCTACATGTGCGTTTATAGAACAATCAAGTTAAACCCCAAACAGGTGATCTCCATTGAACTAATTCTGTGACTTCTAAAGCCAGTGGGCTGCCCCAGTGATGATTTAGGGGTCTCATATATACTTATGTGATCCATTATTTTGTGTTTTATATTTGTCATTAATTTAGGCCACTTGGCCAGGAATCCTGTTCTCACTTTGACGTTAAAAAAGTCTTTTTCTGTTGTTTAACGTCAAACTAAATCCTTTCTGATTCAATGTTATATAACAATCAAATGTGAAAATTTCCAAAAGGGGGAAACTTTTCATAGGCACTATACATGTTTGGCTATAACACCAAGACACATTCCTAATACTTAGGCATTAATGCTTCTCCTCAGTAGAAGGAGGCACGCCAACTCCGAGTCAGGGTACAGACAGGCTGACTTCTGCCCAATTGATTATTTTCATGGCTCTCATTCAAGAGCTATAAAAGCCATATCCAGTGTTACCTCCTGGTTTGCAACATGTTAAAAGGAGGTGTTCAAAGATGGTCTGATCACATCCATCTCACATTTCTCAAAACACCTTAAGGGGTTGTTGTGATGTGAGATTTTGCATATAACTTGATAAATATTTTGTACGTCTTTATTTGTAACTTAGGCAAAGCCATGTATTATTAGTGTTACATTATCGATAATGACAGCAATGGTTTGATGGTTTAAGAACCCATTCCCCCCACCGGGACTGAGTCTCTTTGAATTTTACGACAGGATTTGGGGGCTGTGCCTCAAACCAGTTTGGCAAGTGTTTCTCTGCTAAAGTCTCTCAGTCAACCCCCCGGAAAATATGAAAATATAACGATCTCATTAACTGACAGTGCATACCAATTTATAAATTTTATGTCCGTTTCAGGTTAAAAAGAAAAAAAAAAAAAAGCAACATTTTATCCCTAGCGGGGATTCGAACTCAGGTCTGAGAGGCAGCAGAGTTGTTTTGCTCTAAGAGGTAAATCTTAATGTGCTACACCACAGAAGCTATTGTATTGCCCTTGAAGCTTTTGTGAAAGTGTTTATTTGATCTTTGGAACTCGGGCTTTACACATTCTATAGTTTATGCCTACTACATTTTGTAACATTTATTACTAAAATATGACAAAGTTTCTGTTTTAACAATGTGTTTACACAGATTACTTTAGAACAGTGTTTCTCAAACTGTGTGCCGCGGCACACTAGTGTGCCGTGGAAGATTTGCAGATGTGCCGCGGGAGTTTCTACAAATATTTGAAATTTATACAGGTTTTCAGAACGCTACACCTGCAGCGTTACACAGGTCTGCGTACTATTAAATTTTTATCCTACGTTGCGATGACGTCCCCACTTGCAACGACCAGTAATAGTAGCCCGCACTTTCCCCTTTTCTCTGCCCTGCTAAATCGGAACGCTACATTTTGACGGAAAGGGGTGTTAGCTATTCAGGTTATGGAATTTTCCACTATACATATATTATTATAATGACTAAAATGTAGGCCGCCCTAGCAGACGCACAGCAGTTTTTGAATTGGTAACGATAATAATAAGCGATGTGTTTCATTTCAATTTTTTAGGTGTATGCTAATAATAACAAATTATCAATAAGCGTTATTCATTGTTATCCATGGAGAAATACATTAGCAAGAATGAAACTGCGAAAGCGTTAAAAAAAAAGTGAGTAACCAAACGATGGTACAAAGAAGATTACATCGGATATGGTTTCATATCTTCGGGACCTGAAGATGCTCCATTGCCATTCTGTCTGATCTGCAATTCAGCTCTGTCGAATGAGGCGCTTGTTCCAAGCAAATTGAAGAGACACTTGGAAACAAAACATCCAGCTGTAAAAGCGCAACCGAAGGAATACTTCGAAAACATCAGGGCTCAACAAAATAAACAAGCTAAGAAACTTACGAACTACCTAAAGCTGCCAGAAAAGGGATTGATTGCAAGTTATAAGGTTGCTCAGTTATTAGCAAAACGCAAGAAAGCGCATACAGAGGCTGAATCAGTCATTGCACCAGCTTTAGCAATAGTTGTTGAAACTATCCTTGGACCCGATGCCGCCGAAAAAGTTAAGAAAGTTCCTTTGTCAAATGATACTATCTCGCGCAGAATTGAAGACTTATCGTCAGATTTACAAGATCAAATCTGCGAACACTTTGACGCACCTGACGATGAAGTGTCTCTGTTGTGGTCTCTTCAAGTTGATGAATCCACTGACGTTAGCGGCAAAGCCCAGCTGCTAGCTTTTATTCGGTTCATAAAGGATGAAAAATGTGTCAACGAATTCTTATTTTGCAAAGACTTACAAACTACGACCAAAGGCGAAGATATTTTCAATGTGGTGAACGAAAACATTTTGCTCTTCAAACTACAGTGGAAAAACTGTGTCAGCGTTTGCACCGATGGCTGTCCTTCCATGCAGGGAAATAGAAAGGGATTCGTCACTCTTGTGCGTCAAGAAAATCCAAATGTATTAGTTGTTCACTGCATGATCCACAGAGAAGCTCTTGCCTTCAAATCTTTGCCGAAAGATTTGATGTCTGTTCTGGATCAAGTGATTACAGTTGTAAACTTCATCAAATCTCGACCGCTTGCATCCCGAGTTTTTTCTCAGCTCTGTGAAGCAATGGATTCAGACTACAAATGCCTCCTGCATCACACCAACGTTCGTTGGCTCTCCAGGGGAAAAGTGTTAAAGCGTGTCGTCCAACTCAAGGCTGAGCTGATTTCATTCTTGGAGGCTGAAAAAAAAGACTTTGGATTTTTTATTCATGACGAGATCTGGTGGGTTAAGGTGACATTTCTCTCTGATTTATTTGACAAATTAAATTCACTGAATTTAAGTCTTCAAGGACCATCGGAAAACATCATCACTGCATCCTCAAAACTGAAGTCATTTGGTGAAAAATTGTCGTTGTGGCAAAGTAAGATCTCGAAAGGAGTCTTCGACTGCTTTCCTACTTACAATGAATGTGCTTCAAATAAAGAAATCACCCCCGAAATTCTGTACACTATGACACACCTGCAGTCAGCATTGCAGCATTACTTCCCAACAGTTGGAAGTAATGAATATGGATGGGTCAGCTACCCATTTGGAAACAATGAAGCTACAAATCTTACAACTGAAGAAGAAGAGCAGCTCATTGATTTAAAAAACGATGCAGTTCTTAAGTCAAGTTTTGCCGAGAAAAGCCTGGATGTGTTTTGGATTTCAATCAACAAGTTATATCCTGCAATCAGTTTAAAAGCAATCAAAATAATTCTTCCATTTGCATCTTCATGGTTTTGTGAGTTTGGATTTTCAGCACTGACTGAAATCAAGTCTAAGAAAAGAGAGAGACTTCTTACAATAGACGCTGAAATGCGAGTTTGTTTGTCGACTTTAGAGCCTCGATTAGATTGCATTTGCTCTCAAAAACAGGCACATCCTTCACATTGAATGTAATACTTAAAAACAGGTAAAATAATTTTTCATTTTATTATAAAACAACTGTTGTTCTTCCTGGTGTGCCGCGAAATTTTTTTAGTTTTTTTAACTGTGCCAACAGACAAAAAAGTTTGAGAAACACTGCTTTAGAATGACGATCAATTATTTCCACTGTAAAACTCCACTTCACTCCCACATAATCAATGAAGGCAAGAGCTGGGAAAAGTGCGCTCACGTTTTAAGTCGGTGGGGGGATGGAATAGCCGGCTGCTGGCAGCTTGTCTTTTATCAGCACATTTAGAGGACAAAGGTTGCTGGCGGAGAGGTGTGAATGGATTTAAGAAGCGATTTAAGGTGGGCGGATATACGAGTTTTTTCGTAGGCTCTGGTAATTCTAGTGTTAAATACTATGACACCCTATTGGCTGTAGGGGTTGGGCAGAAAATCTATAAATTTGCTTGCTTACCTCACACTCTCTCTCTCTTACCAAACTGCTGAATGACCATCTCACACCATGAACTGAAAAGGACAACACAATGGAGAGCACAGCTCGGCAGCCATATTGAGACAGGCATGTGGCCTGTTCTGAAGAAAGCGGACCATAAAATGATGCCTTAACTAGAGATATTTTAAGTAACTAACAAGTCTGTGTGCCGCCTGAAACTACACAGCAACATTTACAGTATCAGGTTGTATGGTTGCCAATATTCAAATGTACTTTTCATATTGTTATTATGTATGAATATTACCAATAATGCATTGTTTAAATTCTAACTATACTCCTGCTTGTCTTTTACTACACCTAACTGCCTGAGGTTATAGATGTAGAAGGAAAGGTGGGAAGAAGTTATATACTATGTGGCACACGGCTGGGGGTGGCACCCAGCCGGGACGCCCAGGAAGACAGAAGAAGGGCTCATGCCTCCTCCAGACCACAAGAGGGCAACTGCCCTGGTTCTTTTGGGGGCCACAGGTACAGAGCTGGGAAGCTCAACCCTGTAGGGGGCCCGTGGTCACTGCCAGGGGGCGCCCCCATGCCTGGAGAACCCTGGACCCCAGCACTCCCGCCACACCAGGAAGTGCTGGGGGGGAAGACGAGTGGGGACACCCAGAGTGCTTCCGGGTACGCAGCCTGCACTTCCACCACACTGGCGTGTGTTTGTGGGAGATTGCCGGGAAGCACCTGGAGCACATCCGGGTGCTAATAAAAGGGGCCGCCTCCCTTCACAATGAGGCTGGAGTCGGGAGAGCAGTTGGACAAGGTCTCAGGAGGAGACACAGAGGCGGCCTGAAGAGTGAGGCATAATGGTTTGGCCTGGACTTTGGGGAGTCTGTGGGTTGTGGAGCACTGAACTTTGTAAATAGAAAAATAAATGTGTGTTGGGTGACATTGTGGTCAGCAACACAGGAGCGCCACAAGGGGACTGTACTTTCTCTGGTCCTGTTCAGCCTATATACATCGGACTTCCAATACAACTCGGAGTCCTGCCATGTGCAAAAGTTCGCTGATGACACTGCTATCGTGGGCTGCATCAGGAATGGGCTGGAGGAGGAGTATAGGGACCTAATCAATGACTTTGTTAAATGGTGCGACTCAAACCACCTACAACTGAACACCAGCAAAACCAAGGAGCTGGTGGTGGATTTTAGGAGGCCCAGACCCCTCATGGACCCCGTGATCATCAAAGGTGACTGTGTGCAGATGGTGCAGACCTATAAATACCTGGGAGCGCAGCTGGATGATAAATTAGACTGGACTGTCAATACTGATGCTTTGTGCAAAAAAGGACAGAGCCGACTATACTTCCTTAGAATCTGGCGTCCTTCAACATCTGCAATAAGATGCTGCAGATGTTCTATCAGACAGTTATGGCGAGCGCCCTCTTCTACGTGGTGGTGTGCCGGGGGAGGCAGCATTAAGAAGAAAGACGCCTCACGCCTGGACAAACTGGTGAGGAAAGCAGGCTCTATTGTTGGCATGGAGCTGGACAGTTTAACATCTGTGGCAGAGCGAAGGGCGCTCAGCAGGCTCCTATCAATTATGGAGAATCCACTGCATCCACTAAACAGTGTCATCTCCAGACAGAAGAGCAGCTTCAGCGACAGACTGCTGTCACTGTCCTGCTCCACTGACAGATTGAGGAGATCGTTCCTCCCCCAAAACTATGCGACTCTTCAGTTCCACCCGGGGGGTTAAACGTTAACATTTAACATTATACAAAGTTTTTGTCTGTTTTTTCACCTGCATTATTATCAATCTTTAATTTAATATTATTTATTGTATCAGTATGCTGCTGCTGGAGAATGTGAATTTCCCATTGGGATTAATAAAGTATCTATCTATCTATCTATCTATCTATCTATCTATCTATCTATCTATCTATCTATCTATCTATCTATCTATCTATCTATCTATCTATCTATCTATCTAAAATGATGTCTGCCTGTCTGCGTCCGGGCTGTTCCCCACACTATAATACCTTATAAACAGTGGTAAGTCTGTGAGATTAGAGGCATTCGGACAAAGGCTACAAATTAATAATACAAAAGGGGAAAGTAGAGCAATATATTACTCTACCAAGACAAAACAAGGGTGTTGGTGAATTGAGCTCCTGCTGAAAGAGAACATGGTGGACTTACTTCAAACAGCGGCCTGCCTTCTCTGGCACTTGTGGAAGAAAAGCTGTAAAATCGCTATATGAATCTGATTTGTTGGATAAACATCCCAGCCTAGTCTTCATTGCTCTTGTTCTAAAAAGAAAAAAAAAAAGAAAGAGACCGTGAAGAGCACACTCTTATGCAGTGTTATCTGAGGACAAATTGTCCAGTAATTCTGTGAGACCAGTGCTCCCCTATCTGGCGTGTTCCCAGTCTCTCCAGGAGTCGACTTGTTTAAATGAGAAACCAGAGCGCTTGTGCTCCACAGTCTGTGTGGTCTTCTGATGCCATGGCAACTATCCAGATCTGTCTGACACACGGAAGGCATGCCATGCCCTCCAACAGAGAGAAGGGTAAAATATTTCTGTTTTTATAGAAAAATTCTGATTTTTAACCATTTACTTATCGTTTTTTTTAAAAACACATCCTTTAAAACATTAAACAGTGATAAAGAAATTTATCTCTGTAATTCTGTAAGGAAATATGAATTTATGTCACTTAGCCCTTAAAAATATCCATCCATCCATTTAGTTATTTCTAAACTGTTCATTCAACTCTCAGTCATGGAAATCCAGATCCTATCCGAGCAGCATGAGGCCTAAGGCAGGGATAACCCCTTAACCGTGTCCAGTCAATGACTGGGCACATCCATAGATGACAGTCACACAAAGCCTATTCATAATCATAAATTAGCCAAACACACATATCTTTGGGGGGTTATGGGAGGGAAATCTGAGATCCTGAACACAACACAGCACTCTGTCTCACATGCTGAACGGACAAGTCTCTCACATGGTCTGTTTTAAGGGTGTAGCAAGGGGGTGGAAAGTTTCTTCATACAGTCTCTGAGTTATTTTTCAGCCAGGGTTCCCCCCCTTGCTGGGGTTCAAATTCCTTTCTTATGCCCTTTTTATTTATTTATGATTCTTTTTAATGCTAATAATGGAGTGGTGGCTCTGAGGGTGGGGATCTGTGCCGGAAATCCGAAGGTTGCTGGTTCGAATCCCATAAACGCCAGAAGTGCCTCTACTCTGTTGGCGCCTTGATCAAGGCCTGTAATCTGCAATTGCTCTGTCCTGGGTATGACGTTAACCTGTATCCAGCCCTGCAAGCAGGTCCTCCAACCTTCAAGGAAAACTTGGGGGTTGGTGGCAGAAATTGGCACTTCAGCCACTGTAAAAAACCTCATACTGTTCTGTGTGGTGCTGAGGTGTCACACGGTTGCACTTGGATCTCAATGCAGGTGGTTTCCAATGTGGTGGGTGCGGCAGTGTGTTGTAATCAGCGCATGCTCCCAATCTCTCTCTCTTTTGTTTATGTTAATATTGTTGCTCTTTTGTATTATTTGTATAATTATGTTTTTCATCAGTATTATTGATTGTTTCTTTGTGTATTTCCTGATATGTTCCTTGTGTTTTGTGGGAGGTTCCCCAAGAGGTGGAGGCCACCTGTCAATCAACATCAAGGGACTGCCCTCAGCCCTATAAAGGCTGTGGAAAACAAATAGCCCCTTGCAGTTCATTGAATGTGCTGGTGTTGATGAGCTCTCTGGTGATTCATTACTTCTTTTTGATTATTGATTTACGGGGTTTTGACCTCTGTGCCCTGCTTTTTGAGCATTTTTAGGATTTTTTTTGCCTCTGGATTGCAAAATTTTTGAAGACAATTTCTTTGGTGCCTTTTTATGCTCCTTGGAGCTTACCTCGGGCAGTGACATTCATGTCTCTGGTGACTGTTCCTATGAAGACAGTAGACAGATTGGGAAAGCGTGGGAGGTCATGAGGTCACTGGAAAGAGGTGTGTGGTGCTCCCAATATCTTTGCAAAAGGACGAAGGTCCAAGCCTTCAGAGTCCCGGTGCTTCCAGTCTTGCTATATGGTTGAAAGACATGGACGCTATCCAATGACCTGAGACGAAGACTGGACTCCTTTGGTACTGTGTCTCTTTAGAGAATCCTTGGGTACTGCTGGTTTGACTTTGTTGTTCATGGAGTCCCCAATGAGTCACATTATCTGCAATGTGAGGGGAGCATCAGTTACGGCACTTTGGCCATATGGTGCGATTACCCGAGGGTGATTACTCGCAGGATCCTCATGGTTGAGGAACCGAGTGGCTGGACCAGGCCAAAGGGACACCCACTGTAACACCTGGCTGCAGTAGAAAGATTGTCATTTCCTTTGGGGGACTGGAGCACATGTCTGCCTGGGGGGTTGCCCATCCAGGATCCTAACTGTTTCAGTGTATGCTCCCAACCTGACCTGACCTGACCTGAGCTTTTGTGCCACAGAGCATTTTGTGATAATAAATCTTTTACATATCCTGTGCTTATCATTTTGTGACTTGCCAGGGTTTGAAGTTTTTACTTCCTCTAGTGGGCATTTTTGAGGTCTGTTAGCTTTCTTTAAAGGCCCAATGCCATTTCAGTGTATCTGCAGTTCAAACACTCCATTTAGAATGGAAGAATAGTTACATAAAGACATCTGACATCATTTTCTACTCACACTCCACCCCTTTTGCCCAGCAGGATGCATCATCTATATATATAATTCACTAAGCAGCCGACCATGGCAAGCAAGACAGATACCATGGGATACGCACGACAGAACAACGCCTGCCAACTCACAGAGCCCCGCCCACCAACTCTAAGACCATGGGATATGCACCTCTGGGCTTTGGCCTAGCAGGCTCCAATAATAGGAAACTGGCCTTATCTGTCACACAAGGTCAATTCAGAATCACAAATTAGCCAGAAACATATACTTTTGGGGATATGGGAAGAAAATCTGAGAACCTGAACAGAACACAACAATAAACTTTGCCTCACATGCCAGATTAATGAGTTTCTCATATGGTCTATTTTAAGAGTGTAGAAAGACATGGAACATTTCCCTCTTTACAGTGGAGGAGCGACAACCAGAAGATGTTATTTAGTTATTTTTGTTTATTTTTCTCTAGCTTTTTAACACCTCTACCCACAATCTACATTGCATTGGGGCTTTTTTGTCGAAGGATTCTGAAAATTCCTTCAGTTTTTTAATTTAACACTTTGTTTGAAAACTGTTTTTTTGCTTACCGTGATGTCACATTTGATCCTGATGAGACAGAAGACACTTGAAATTACTTTCTACTCAAGCCGAGCCCCTTCTGACCAGCCAGAATAAAACCAATAAACACTCAGCAGGATGTATCATTTGTATCAAAGAAGCATAAACTAAGGGGATGCTCCTGCAGTTCCATCTCTGGCATCACTAGAGGGCCTTTAACACTAGAATCCCTGAAGCCTGCAAAAATATTTTTAATGCAGTGCTATTTTAAATTCCTTCACACCTCCCCATCAGTGGCCTTTGTTTTGCAAATGTGTCAATTAGCACAAGCAGCAATCAGCCTGCTATCCCATCATCCACAGAGGCAGCTGAAGTCGAACACAAAATTCTCACAGTTGAAGTCTGTGTATCTCGGAGTGAGGTGTCTGCAATTGTTTAGAAAAATAATATATTGTTTATTTGAAATACATACTTTCATGTGTGTTCTGTGTCTACAACGATCTGTTTAAATGTAGGATGACTTTTTTGCGAGGCAAGAAATGTTGAACATATAACTGAAACAGAATTTTTTTTCATATATCATAGTAATAATGACAAAATGTTGACGTGACTGAAGTCCAAATATGAAATAAATGCTTTCACAAAGGAATAACAAAACAAGTGTGTTTGTATTCAAGAATAAAAACTGAAGAAAAAGAAATTGTTCAATTTACATGTTGATGTCAATGTGTGAAAAACTGAAGCCCAAAATATTAATCGATACGAAGTAAAGACGTTTGCATGCATGGGTGTGTTTGAGTGATTCACAGTGGAAATGCGGCAGTCTCACAGATATTTGCTTGTCTGGTGCATGGGGTAAGAACTGCTGCTGCATAATCGACACTTTGCTGGTTTGATCCCCCCTGCATTTAGCACTCTGAGTGGTGGGCTGCTTTTATTGTTACAATTATACCATTATATAATACAAAGATACATTTGATTTGAGTCTACAACAAATCAACAAAACAAGCGTGCATTTATTCAAGACTAAAAGCTGAATAAAAAAAATCTCACATACAGTAAAAGCCCACTTGTTTACACCAAGTCTTTATTTGAAAACTAACTGTATCAGATTGGGGGGAGCGTGAACATGATTGAGAGAATAAAACTGAATAATAATAATAAAAAAAACAGCTAACTTTTAAAGGTACCATTACATTTACACTGGCTGTTACAGACTCAAATCAAATATATATATATATATATATATATATAATAGTAATAATGATAGCAGCTCACTACTCAAAACGCTAAATACAAGAATAACCCGTGCTCAAACCAGCAA